>NC_057797.1:99683828-99818422 GCF_018294505.1 Triticum aestivum | reverse complement strand
TCCCCGCACCCGCAGCGGCTCCCACCCTCCCCGCACCCACGCATGCCGCCGTTGGCTCCTCCACCTCTAGGCGACGCCGAGCCCGCGGTCTCCCTCCCCAAGATCGCGCCGGAGCTCGCGGTCCTCCTCCACCTACAAATCGTCTCCTCTCCGGTCGCGCCGCCGACCTGTTCGTGGTCGGGCTTCGGCGAGCTGAGCAGCAGAGCACCGATGGCTCCTCCTCTCCCCCTGCAGCCGCCTGCCGCGCCACCCGCCTCCGGATCCCTCCGCCCGCTCGCGCCCCTGCTCCCTCTCCGCCTACGGGGTCGCGCCCCTCGCGCTGCTCCCCGACGACATGGGCGGGTGCGCGGGCCTCGACCCGCGAGGCTTGGCCAAGTGGCGGGCGAGCGATGGCGTCGCGAGGGGGCCGGAGGAGGCCAGGGCGTTCTCCTGCATGCCGCGGCGCCGCCGTCTCCGCCCCCGCCTCCTCCCCCGGCGCCCGTCACCATGGTAAGCATCCTCGGCCGAGTCCGCTCTCCCCGTTGGTTGCCCCGGTCGTAGAACCGCCTAATCCGACCTCCCTTGTCTCCCTCCGCAGATCATCTCCAAGAAGAACCGCCGCGAGATCTGCAAGTACCTCTTCCAGGGTGAGCTCCTCCCTCCTCCCCCGCCCATTTTACGCACCGCACCGGCCGTGGCCAGGATTCAGATGCCATCTCGTTAGTCTTCTTCTGTAGGGTTCGATCCATGTGTTGCATAGGGTTTTAACCATGTTGCCCCGTCAGTGTTCTTGGCACCCATTGACCGCAACGAGTTCGCTCTTATGCGCGGTTGCTGCAAGGTTCGAGCATAGACAGTTTGGACACCACTAACTTCCTAACTGTAGAATCTTATTCATGTCAAGCTGTAATCTGGAAGAATTCTTCTGACTATTACAGTAGTCTGAGCATCTTAACTAAATTCCTTGGTGCTAATTTCAACTTTTTATGTGTGCAAGAATGCCACTCCTTTGGATGGACTGAATGATTTTACTGATGAATCTATTGTGATGCGTGTGCAGAGGGAGTCTTGTACGCCAAGAAGGACTACAACCTGGCCAAGCACCCCCAGGTCGATGCCTTGAACCTCGAGGTCATCAAGCTCATGCAGAGCTTCAAGTCCAAGGAGTACGTCAGGGAGACATTTTTGTGGCAGCACTACTACTGGTACCTGGCTAACGACGACATTGAGTTCCTCCGCACCTTCCCCAACCTGTCATCTGAGATCGTGCCCAATCGATCCTGTGATGTGATGTGATGGATCCCCTTCCATGTCCATGTGTGCTCTTCACTTCAGATGCAGATGCAGAGCTGCGTGCAGATGACGGAGGCGGACAAGGAGCATAAGAAGATGCTCGACAACTACTCCCAGCAAGCCGACGACATCAAGGTACCACTTCTCCTTCGATTCGATCAATGTTTGATCTAGTGCTGGTCGTGGGTGCATCTGAATTCCGTGTGGACTGGGAACCTGAAATTGCGACCCTACTGTCGGTGTGGATTCCTTGTAGGCATCATACAAGAAGTTGATGACAGATGTGCAGTCGTCTTCGTCTTGTAGTACTGCAGAGGCTCACCAAAGACATCTATCTTCTCAATTTTACTTCATCTCAGTCTTCAATTCAAGCCACTGTCTATAGTAGTGGTTTATCGTTTAGTACTGACTTGGTTCACAATGGTCAGTGTGCAAGGTGACCCTCCCTGACATGGCAAATGGCAAAGTCCGTGGCCAGAGCTATCGATGGCTTGCGCAGTCGCTACAACTTATTAGATGCACCATCGGACCACGCAGTTTAGTTGATTGTCATCCATGTCAACTTATTAGATGCACCATAGTTGTGCTAGTTAATTGCAACTTTTTGTACAGAATGTCAAGTTTCTCATTGAAAAAACTAAGCATTTCAATACTATACTTTTTATGCCGATGACAACAATGAATGTAGTACTATGAAAAGATCAATTTTGTGCATACTATGGATTATAATGCTACAGTCCTTACCTTTTCTTAATACAACGAAAATTCTGCTTGTTCTGTATGCTCCATCCTAAGCATGTATATATACCCATTAGTTTGTGTTCTTGATATCTACCTGTAGTGTCATGAGGAATAAATATCCTCACTTCATATGTTGCCCTATGGAATTCAGCAGACACTTTTTATCAACACTAAGTTCAGATTAATAGGCGCTGCTTAACGTACCTAAGAGTGTAGCATGTTGTGAAGTGATGCTGCAACTCCAGAGTAGACAATTATAACATATTAGTAAAATCAGTATGCATACCTGACTTGTATGTATTTTTTCAAGGTCTATACAAGTGCCATATTTGTCTGGCAACATCTTTTTATCTTGTTATCTTAGTCCATGAGTGTTGTGTTGGAGCATCACTGACTTGTATGGTTTTTTAAAGGCCTATAGAAGTGCCATCTTTGACTGGCAACATATGCCTCATGTGTCATGTCATGTATCTATTTGACCTTACTTGTTTTAAGTGAATGATGTATTACTTACAAGTGTCAATGTACTAATGGAAACAGTGATTGTTTACTTGTGACTAATCTGCTTTCCATCTCATTTGTAGGAGTTCCCGAAATGCCCGACTCCAGCCCCGTCCTCCCCAACGCCTGGTCATGGCCCTGTGCATGGCGGACGCGGCTTGGTCGCTTCCTCCAAGAACCTTGTCCCCTCGATCTTGGTGCGGCAGGGGGCGCATCCACCAGATCCGCCGGCGGACATCAAGGCCATCGCTTGGACCTTGCTGCCCTCTACCAAGGAAGGAGCGAGCTCGTGCAGATGACGGTGGCTGTGCTCCACACTCGCGCAGATGCTGGCTGGATTGCTGCCCCTGTCGTACAGTACACTATAGGTGAGCAGATCCAAGCCAGTCCGTCTGTCTCTTTGATTGATGGATTCAAACCATGCCATCCGTCAGTACGTACGTACGTGTAGGATTCAACAAAATCATGCCTTATTACACCACTGCAGTACACGCTATGTATCTATCATTGGTGGACGGCATCATTCAACAGTTTAGTTTGGTGATGATTACCTAGTTTGCAGCAAGGAATGCACTAGGTAGTACTTGTATAAATTAGCCACATGGACTAACTGCCTGCCTGCCTAATTGAACGAATCAATCTGATTAGTATGTTTGCTGGCATTTTGTTAGTCTGCAGAAGCATATCTAGTTTGTTAGTCAGCCACTTTTTTGCTAGAACCATTAATCCTGATGCATGCTGATTATGGTCTGGTTTGTTAGATCTGTTCTGCTGTTGCTTAAAATTTGACTGGATTCTGAATGTGTATCTGTTGTGTATCTGTTGTTGCCTAGATTCTGAATGAACATGTCAGTATACTATATACCCAAAATAACATGCTTACAGTTCTTTTCATTTCTATGATCAATTTAGTTAGAGTTGCACATGTCAGTATACTATATACCAAAAAAATCCTAGCTAGTGAGAACATTTGTCACTCCATGAACACATACTGGTTAGTGTTAGTCATACTATTTATCTACATGGCATTTGATGTCAATTCTTGCTTATAAGTTATTGGATCACTCCATGAAAACATTCTTATTCTTATATTTTCATTCTTATTCTTTGCACAGGTGAAGTGTGAATCCAGGGCCAAAGCTGTGAATCATATCAACAAAGAGGAGCATATTATGTGTTGTAATTGTACGCATATCTGGGTTGTAGTATACTGAATTGTAATAGACTAATGTAGTCTTATTTTGGACGAATTTCATTTGCTCTCTAGTTTGTTCAAAACAATGATTGTGTATGTGATTTGAATACCCGTGAAATGGAAACCTGATAAGAGGGTCCAAGCTATAATGGTTGTTTGACAAATTTCGAAATTTCTGACATGTGGAACATATTTTGAGATAAGCATGACATGTGGGGCTGGCTTACTAGTGGTACCCCAATGTATAATGCCTGAAACTAGAAAAATCAATGGACTAAAAAGGCTACGGCCCAAAAATAAAATGGCTTAAATGTTGGGCCTAGCCCATGTAGTTGACCAAAATTAATCAAGAAAAAAAATAAAAAAAGGCCGAATTGTTGGGCTAGGCCCATGTAGAAAACTGAATTGGACCGGGCTGAATCTTGTGCCACATCAGCTTGCCATGCTGGATGCCTACGTGGCCTGGAGAGGTTGCTAGTGACCAAAACGCCACAGTGGACATATTTTGGGCATAAACGTTTGCGACCATTCTAGAAGAAAGGTCGCTATAGTCAGTTTACGACGCCCAGCTTTTGACCTTATGTTTTTGGTCACAAAAAGGTCATAAATGGAAATTTGTGACCATTCAGTGACCAATAGTGGTGGTCATAAGTTGACATATTTCTTGTAGTGTTATAGCTCTTAGTGCATCCGTTGCATGGCAATCCCTACTCACTCACATTGATATTTATTGATGGGCATCTCCATAGCCCGTTGATACGCCTAGTTGATGTGAGACTATCTTCTCCTTTTTGTCTTCTCCACAACCACCATTCTATTCCACCTATAGTGCTATGTCCATGGCTCACGCTCATGTATTGCGTGAAAGTTGAAAATGTTTGAGAATGTCAAAAGTATGAAACAATTGATTGGCTTGTCATAGGGGTTGTGCATGATGTGAATATTTTGTGTGGTGAAGATGGAGCATAGCCAACCTATATGATTTTGTAGGGATAACTTTCTTTGGCCACGTTATTTTGAAAAGACATGATTGCTTTATTAGTAGGCTTGAAGTATTATTGTTTTTATGTCAAATGATAGACTGTTGCTTTGAACCACTCATGTATTAATATTCATGCCATGATTAGATATGTGATCAATATTATGCTAGGTAGCATTCCACATCAAAAATTATCTTTTTTATCACTTACCTACTCGAGGACGAGCTGGAATTAAGCTTGGGGATGCTGATATGTCTCCATCGTATCTATAATTTTTGATTGTTCCATGCCAATATTATACAACTTTCATATACTTTTGGCAACTTTTTATACTATTTTTGGGACTAATATATTGATCCAGTGCCCAGTGCCAGTTCCTGTTTGTTGCATGTTTTTTGTTTCGCAGTAAATCCATATCAAACGGAGTTCAAACGGGATAAAAACTGACGGAGATTTTTTGGAATATATGTGATTTTTGGGAAGAAAAATCCACGCGAAAAGATGCCCGAGGGGGCCACGAGGCAGGGGACGCGGCCCTGACCCTCGTGGCCACCCCATAAGGAGGTTGATGCCCTTCTTTTGCTGCAAGAAAGCTAATATTAAGATAGAGATCGTGTTAAAATTTCAGCCCAATTGGAGTTATGGATCTCCGGGAATATAAGAATGCGTGAAACGGTAGAATCTGAGAACGCAGAAACAGAGAGACAGATCCAATCTCGGAGGGGCTCTCGCCCCTCCCATGCCATGGATACCAAGGACCAGAGGGGAAACCCTTCTCCCATATAGGGAGGAGGTCAAGAAAGAAGAATAAGAAGAAGAAGGAGGAGGGGGGGGCTCTCTCCCCCTCGCTTCCGGTGGCACAGGAATGCCACCGGTGGCCATCATCATCACCGCAATCTTCACCAACAACTTCACCACCATCATCACCAACTCTTCCCCCCTCTATGCAACGGTGTAACCTCTCTCTTACCTTCTGTAATCTCTACTTAAACATGGTGCTCAACGCTATATATTATTTCCCAATGATGTATGGCTATCCTATGATGTTTGAGTAGATCCGTTTTGTCCTATGGGTTATTTGATGATCAAGATTGGTTTGAGTTGCATGTTCTATTATTGGTGCTATTCGATGGTGCTCTCCATGTCACGCAAGCGTGAGGGACTCCCGCTGTAGGGTGTTGCGATACGTTCATGATTCGCTTATTGTGGGTTGCGTGAGTGACTGAAACACAAACCCGAGTAAGGGGGTTGTTGCGTATGGGATAAAGAGGACTTGATACTTTAATGCTATGGTTGGGTTTTACCTTGATGATCTTTAGTAGTTGCGGATGCTTGCTAGAGTTCCAATCATAAGTGCATATGATCCAAGTAGAGAAAGTATGTTAGCTTATGCCTCTCCCTCATATAAAATTGCAATAATGATTACCGGTCTAGTTATCGATTGCCTAGGGACAAATAACTTTCTCGTAACAAAAAGCTCTTTACTAAAACTAACTTAGTTGTGTATTTATCTCAACAACCCCTACTTTTTATTTACATGCTCTTTATTATCTTGCAAACCTATCCAACAACACCTACAAAATATTTCTAGTTTCATACTTGTTCTAGGTAAAGCGAACGTCAAGCGTGCGTAGAGTTGTATCGGTGGTCGATAGAACTTGAGGGAATATTTGTTCTACCTTTAGCTCCTCGTTGGGTTCGACACTCTTACTTATCGAAAACTGTTGCGATCCCCTATATTTGTGGGTTATCACTATAGCCCCGCTCCACAGCCGGAGAACCGTAACCGGGACCTTCAACCCGGATATGAAGAGGATCCAGACATATTCGTAGAGCTTGAGGAGGGGGTATTCTACCATGCGAGCTATGACGGCACAGTAGTGCCAATCATGGCCGACTATCGCGACCTCCTTCCTGGCTCACATTTAAGTACTCAAGAGACACTTCCTCTAGAAGAGCTTCCTCACCATACCTCACCCACCGCACTATCTCGTGCTCCAAAGGGGAGGTGCTTGGCACGCCATGCTACACAAGAGGCATCTCGAAAGAGCGTGTGCCCGTGCCGAACAAGTCGTCGAAGAGGAAGGCGGACGATAACATGGCCAAACCTTCATCAAAGAGGTATGGCTTTCTAAATATGCCTCCTGGCCGTCACATCGAATTGTAACATCATCCGCTGCGTCTTATCAGGAAGAGTGTTCGCCGGACTATGTCAGGGGATCCAGCCGGTCACGCCTCCACTAGTCAGATTCCAGACCATTCCCTAAGGACGGGGGCTGACACGGGAGTGACTCCGGATTATCCCTCTGTAGAGGATTCAGATGATATGTCCGTCACAAACTCTGAAGTGGAGAGCGCCATCAATCATCGGTGCTGGAGGGCCACTCTTCGCAACCTCGGTTTTTCAAAAGAGGCATTTAATGCCTTCAACTCGGCTAATGCATATATCCGAGCTGCCCGGGATGGGCTTACCAGAGCCATGGAACAGCATTTGAAAGATATGCGGGTAAGTACATATTTGTACAGCCTTTGTAATCATATACCAGTAGCCCCTGAGACTTGAAGCAGTTGATACAACTGATTTAAGGATCCTTGTATAATCAGGCACTTACAGATAAGAATAACCTGCTGTCTCAAGAGCTGGAAGAGTGTCAGACTCTGCTAGCTACGTCTACCGCTGAATTGGAGAAATCCAAGGAGGCACCTCCTAGTAATGTTTCCCTCAGAAAAAGGATAATCATATACCAGTAATAATAATACTATTGTGTTCTGCTGACAGGATCGGTAGATCAACTGAAAGAGAAATTGAAAGTCGCTCAGGCGGGTGAACAGGAGGCCAAAAGGCAACAAGCAGCAGGCGGATGATGACCCACAAGTAAGAGTGTCGAACCCAATGAGGAGCAGAAGGAAATGATAAGCGGTTTTCAGCAAGGTATTCTCTACAAGCACTGAAATAATAGGTAACAGAGAGTTTTGTGATAGGATAATTTGTAACAAGTAACAAGTAACAAAAGTAAATAAAGTGCAGCAAGGTGGCCCAATCCTTTTTGTAGCAAAGGATAAGCCTGGACAAACTCTTATATGGAGAAAAGCGCTCCCTAGGACACATGGGAATATCGTCAAGCTAGTTTTCATCATGTTCATATGATTCGCGTTCGGTACTTTGATAATTTGGTATGTGGGTGGACCGGTGCTTGGGTACTGTCCTTACTTGGACAAGCATCCCACTTATGATTAACCTCTATTGCAAGCATTCACAACTACAACAAAAGTATTAAGGTAAACCTAACCATGGCATGAAACATGTGGATCCAAATCAGCCCCTTACGAAGCAACGCATAAACTAGGGTTTAAGCTTCTGTCACTCTAGCAACCCATCATCTACTTATTACTTCCCAATGCCTTCCTCTAGGCCCAAATAATGGTGAAGTGTCATGTAGTCGATGTTCACATAACACCACTAGAGGAGAGACAACATACATCTCATCAAAATATCGAACGAATACCAAATTCACATAATTACTAATAGCAAGACTTCTCCCATGTCCTCAGGAACGAACGTAACTACTCACAAAGCATATTAATGTTCATAATCAGAGGGGTATTAATATGCATATAGGATCTGAACATATGATCTTCCACCAAATAAACCAACTAGCATCAACTACAAGGAGTATTCAACACTACTAGCAACCCACAGCTACCAATCCCGGACTTGGAGACAAGAATTGGATACAAGAGATGAACTAGGGTTTTGACAGGAGATGGTGCTGGTGAAGATGTTGACGGAGATTGCCCTCTCCCGATGAGAGGAGCGTTGGTGATGACGATGGCGATGATTTCCCCCTCCCGGAGGGAAGTTTCCCCGGTAGAACAGCTCCGCCAGAGCCCTAGATTGGTTCCGCTAAGGTTGCGCCTCGTGATGGCAGAGTCTCGTCCGGAAAGATGGCTTATGATTTTTCTTCGGACGAAAGACTTCATATAGCAGAAGATGGCCACCGGAGGACCAACAGGGGGCCCACGAGGCAGGGGGACGCGCCCAGGGGGGTAGGGCGCGCCCCCCACCCTCGTGGATAGGTGGTGGCCCCCCTGACGTATTTCTTCCGCTCAGTATTTTTTATTATTTCCAAAAATAACTTTCATGGAGTTTCAGGACTTTTGGAGTTGTGCAGAATAGGTCTCTAATATTTGCTACTTTTCCAGCCCAGAATTCCAGCTGTCGGCATTCTCCCTCCTTATGTAAACCTTGTATAATAAGATAGAATAGGCATAAGTATTGTGACATAATGTGTAATAAGAGCCGATAATGCGATAAATATCGATATAAAAGCATGATGCAAAATGGACGTATCAACTCCCCCAAGCTTAGACCTCGCTTGTCCTCAAGCGAAAGCCGATAACGATAAATATGTCCACATGTTTAGAGGTAGAGGTGTCGATAAAATAAAATATGAACATGAGGGCATCATGATTATTCTCATAACAGGAACATATATGATTATTGTCATATGATTTCTTATGCTCAAGTAATAATCTATTCACAATGCAAAGTATGAATCAGAAACTTTATTGAGAACTAACAAACTATAATCTCAGTCATTGAAGCAATTGCAATTTTTCATAACATCAGAAAGAGTCTATGTCAGAGCTTTCTAGCAAGTCCACATACTCAACTATCATTTAGTCTTTCATAATTGCTAACACTCACGCAATATTTGTGGTTACAGAGTTTTAGTCAGACACAGAGAAAGATAGGGGCTTATAGTTTCGCCTCCCAACCTTTTACCTCAAGGGTAATGTCAACAATAATAGCTCATGCTAACTTACATCCAATTAGATATATCTATCAGGATCTTTCCAACACACCGTGCTTGCCAAAGGATAAAATGTAAAAAGGAAAGGTGAAGATCACCATGACTCTTGCATAAGGTAGAAGATAATAATAAAAGCTAGGCCATTCGCAAAGGGAGGAAGAGTTTGCCATGCGCTTTCAACGTTGGATGCACAAAATCTTAATGCGAAAGAAAGTCACTTTATATTGCCACTTGTGATATGAACCTTTATTATGTAGTATGTGGCTTTTATTTATTCCACATCACAAGATCGTATAAAGTTTATTTCCCCACACCAATCAATCATCCATATTTAGAGAGCATTTTTTATTGCTTGCACCGATGACAACTTACTTGAAGGATCTCACTCAATCCATAGGTAGATATGGTGGACTCTCATGGCAAAACTGGTTTAAGGGTATTTGGAAGCACAAGTAGTATCTCTACTTGGTGCAAAGAATTGGCTAGCATGAGAGGGAAAGGCAAGCTCAATCATGTTGGGTGATCCATGGCAATATAATTTATCTCAGATGTAAGAAAACATAACCCATTACGTTGTCTTTCTTGTCCAACGTTAACTATTTAGCATGTCATATTTTAATGAGTGCTCACAATCATAAAAGATGTCCAAGATAGTGTATTTATATGTGAAGACCTCTCTTTCTTTATTACTTCTTATTAATTGCAACGATGACCAAAACTATGTTTGTCAGCTCTCAACAACTTTTAATCATCATACTCTTTATATGTGAGCTCATTACTCTCCGTAAGATCCATATGATCTCTTTTTCTTTTTATTCTTTCTCTTTTATTTTATTCACTCAAGATTATGGAAAATAATCAAGCCCTTGACTTAACACTAATCTTTATTATATATATAGCTCACTGACTCGATTACATAGAAGGATCATAAAGCAAAACTCATAACTAGATCATGCTAAAACTTTATGCTACTAGATCAAGATATTACCAAAAGGATCGAACTAAGAAAAATGGTAAAGATAGAAGTGATGGCGATACGATACCGGGGCACTCCCCCAAGCTTGGCAGTTGCCAAGGGGAGTGCCCATACCCATGTGATTATGTCTCCCTCTTCGGTGATGGTGATGTGATATTCTTGGCGATAATGCCCCTTAGGATACGATTCTCTTGCTCGAGCTTATTGAGTTACCGCTTGAGATCCATTATCTCCTTACGAAGCTTTCCTGTAACGGCTAAATCTCCTTGCACCCAAGGGTGTTGCATAGATGCGGGAGAACAAGTGACACTCTTCTTCATATTTTCATAAGAAAGAAATCTAACATTGGAAGGGATAACCGAGTTTGGAATGGCTGAGCTCTGTAGTTCTCCCATCGTGAACCTAGCTTGGAAGTGAGAAGTGACTTCTCGATCCTGCATGGCATCTATCCTCATCAAATCAGCCTCCATCTCTTCCTCCGTTGCTGGCCCAAAGTGGTCAGCATCACTGTTTGTACTTGGTACCGATTGACTCCCGGCTCTCCCCGACTGACTCTTGAGAAGACATCTTGCTCTAATCTGCAGCAGCAACAACAACAGCTCGAAACAAGAATAGAGGATAATTGCGTGATACAGTGGTCAAAACCTTCGGGAGATTATATAATGAATTATTACCGACCAAAATACGTAACGTGCAAGAAAACAGAGTCCGGAGAGCACACGAGGTGCCCACGAGGTAGGGGGCGCGCCCAGTAGGGTAGGGTGCGCCCTCCACCCTCGTGGAGGCCTCGTCTCCTTCCCGGACTGCTTCTTATTTTTCTATTTTTCTAAAACGAAAGAAAATTTCCATTAGAACTGTTTTAGAGTCGGTTTACTTACCGTACCACATACCTATTCCTTTTTGGAGTCTGAAACGTTTCGGAAAGTGCCCCTTATGTATTGCTCCGGGGTTACGGTTTCAATAACATTGGTTTCAACATTTATAAGATTACTTGAGATATAATGTTTAATTCTTTGACCGTTCACCACCTTCGGATTTGTGCCTTCAAAGTTGTTGATTTTTATGGCACCGGAATGATAGACCTCCTCGATAACGTAAGGACCTTCCCATTTAGAGAGAAGGTTTCCTGCAAAAAATCTTAAAGGAGAGTTGTATAGAAATACATAATCACCTACATTAAACTCACGCTTTTGTATTCTTTTGTCATGCCATCTTTTGACTTTTTCTTTAAACAACTTGGCATTTTTGTAGGCTTGGGTTCTCCATTGATCAAGTGAGCTAATGTCAAATAACCTCTTTTCACCGGCAAGTTTGAAATCATAGTTGAGCTCTTTAATAGCCCAATAAGCCTTATGTTCTAGTTCGAGAGGTAAGTGACATGCTTTTCCATAAACCATTTTATACGGAGACATACCCATAGGATTTTTATATGTAGTTCTATAGGCCCATAATGCATCATCAAGTTTCTTGGAACAATTCTTTCTAGATCTATTAACAGTCTTTTGCAAAATTAATTTGAGTTCTCTATTACTCAATTCTACTTGACCACTAGACTGCGGGTGATACGGAGATGCAATTCTATGATTAACATCATACTTAGCAAGCATTTTACGGAAAGCACTTGAATAAAATGTGAACCACCATTAGTCATTAAATATCTTGGGACTCCAAACCTCGGAAAAATAACTTCTTTAAGCATTTTAATAGAAGTGTTATGATCAGCACTACTAGTTGGAATAGCTTCTACCCACTTAGTAACGTAATCAACACAACTAAAATATGTGTATAACCATTAGAGGCAGGAAAAGGTCCCATATAATCAAAGCCCCAAACATCAAATGTATCAATAACAAGTGAATAATTCATAGGCATTTCTTGACGTCTACTAATATAACCAATTGTTTGACATTCATCACAAGATAAGACAAACTTACGGGCATCCTTGAAGAGAGTAGGCCAGTAAAAACCGGATTGCAATACCTTATGTGCAGTTCTATCTCCAGCATGGTGTCCTTTATAATCCTCGGAGTGACACTTGCGTAGGATCTGTTCATGTTCATGCTCAGGTACACAATGTCTAATAACACCATCTACTCCTTCTTTATAAAGATGTGGGTCATCCCAAAAGTAATGTCTCAAATCATAGAAAAACTTTTTCTTTTGCTGGTATGTGAAACTAGGTGGTATAAATTTAGCAACAATATAATTAGCATAATCAGCATACCATGGTGCAGTACGAGAAGCATTTATGACATTTAATTGTTCATCGGGAAAGCTATCATCAATAAGTAGTGGGTCATCAAGAACATTCTCTAACCTAGACAAGTTGTCTGCAACGGGGTTCTCAGCTCCTTTTCTATCAACAATATGCAAATCATATTTTTGCAGCAAGAGAACCCATCTAATAAGTCTAGGCTTAGCATCTTTATTTTCCATAAGATATTTAATAGCAGCATGATCTGTGTGAATAGTTACTTTAGAATGAACAATATAAGGTCTGAACTTATCACAAGCAAATACAACTTCTAAGAATTCTTTTTCAGTAGTAGCATAATTTCTCTGAGCATTGTCTAGAGCTTTACTAGCATATTGAATAACATTTAATTTCTTATCAACTCTTTGCCCTAGAACAGCACCTACAGCATAACCACTAGCATCACACATAATTTGAAAAGGTAAATTCCAATTAGGTGGCTGAACAATAGGTGCAGAGATCAATGCTTTCTTAAGTATTTCAAATGCTTCTACACAATCATCATAAAAACAAATGGTATATCTTTTTGTAATAAATTAATCAGAGGCCGAGAAATTTTTGAGAAGTCCTTAATGAACCTCCTAAAAAAACCATCATGACCAAGGAAACTTCTTACACCTTTGATGTCCTTAGGACATGGCATCTTTTCAATTGCATCAACCTTGGCTTTATCAAGCTCAATACCTCTTTCAGAAACTTTATGCCCCAAGACAATACCTTCATTAACCATAAAGTGGCATTTTTCCCAATTCAAGACAAGATTAGTTTCTTCACATCTCTGCAAAACTCGTTCAAGGTTGCTTAAGCAATCATCAAAAGAGGATCCATAGACGAAAAAATCGTCCATGAAAACCTCACAAATCTTTTCACGAAAGTCGGAGAATATAGCCATCATGCATCTTTGAAAGGTAGCTGGTGCATTACATAAACCAAAAGGCATACGTCTATAAGCAAAAGTACCAAAAGGGCAAGTGAAAGTAGTCTTTGATTGATCATTGGCTGACGCAGGTATTTGAGAGAAACCAGAATAACCATCTAGAAAGCAAAAATGTGTATGTTTGGATAATATTTCTAGCATTTGATCGATAAAAGGTAATGGGTAATGATCTTTTTTAGTAGCTTTATTTAATTTGCGGAAATCAATTACCATCATATAACATGTAATAATTCTTTGCGGGATGAACTCATCTTTATCATTAGGAACGACAGTAATACCTCCCTTCTTAGGGACACAATGGACATGACTTACCCACTGACTATCAGCAACGGGATAAATTATACCTACCTCAAGAAGCTTTCGTATTTCCTTTCTTACCACTTCCTTCATCTTAGGATTCAGCCATCGTTGATGATCACGAACTGGTTTGGCATCTTCCTCCAAATTTATTTTGTGTTGACATAGAGTGGGACTAATGCCCTTAAGATCATCAAGAGTATATCCAATAGCAGCACGGTGCTTCTTCAGAGTTTTCAATAATCTCTCTTCTTCATGCTCTGAAAGGTTAGCACTAATAATAACATGATATATCTTTTTCTCATCAAGATAAGCATATTTAAGAGTATCAGGTAATGGTTTAAGCTCAAACACGGGATCACCCTTCGGTGGAGGAGGATCACCTAGGATTTCAACAGGCTAATTGTGTTTCAGGATGGGTTCTTGTTTAAAGAATACTTCATCTATTTCCCTTCTTTCATTCATAAACATATCATTTTCGTGGTCTAACAAATATTGTCCTAAAGGATCACTAGGAGGTAGGGTAATAGAAGCAAGACCAATAATTTCATCCTTACTAGGTAATTCCTCTTCATGGTGTTGTCTACTAAATTTAGAGAAATTAAACTCAAGAGACATATCACCTAGACCAATAGTAACAACATCCTTTTCGAAGTCTATCTTAGCATTAACAGTGTTCAAGACGGGTCTACCAAAAATAATGGAACAGAAGCTATCTTGTGGGGAACCAAGAACAAGAAAATCAGCAGGGTATTTAGTTTTCCCACATAAGACTTCAACATCTCTAACAATTCCAATGGGTGATATTGTATCTCTATTGGCAAGCTTAATGGTAACATCAATATCTTCTAACTCAGTAGGTGCAATATCATGCTTAATTTCTTTGTATAAGTCATGAGGTATAGCACTAGCACTAGCACCCATATCACATAAGCCATGATAACAATGATCTCCTATTTTAACAGAAATAACAGGCATGCCTACCACAGGTCTATGTTTATCTTTAGCACAAGGTTTGGCAATTAAAGCAGTTTCATCACGGAAATGAATAACATGCCCATCAATATTATCAGACAAGAGATCTTTAACAATAGCAATATTAGGTTCAACTTTGATTTGCTCAGGAGGTGTATAAGTTCTAATATTGCTTTTACGAACCACGGTTGAAGCTTTAGCATGATCCTTTATCCTAACAGGGAAAGGTGGTTTCTCAACATAAGAAGTAGGAACAATAGGATCATTATAAGTGATAATATTTTCTTCAACTTTAATAGGTGCAGCTACTTTTACTTCTATGGGAGGATGATATTTAAACCACTTCTCCTTAGGGAGATCAATATGAGCAGCAAAAGATTCACAAAAAGAAGCTACTATCTCTCAGAGTCAAGTGCATATTTAGTGCTAAACTTACGGAAAACATCGGTATCCATAAAAGATTTAACACAATCAAACTTAGGTGTCATACCTGACTCCTTACCTTCGTCGAGATCCCAATCTTCAGAGTTGCATTTAATTCTTTCCAATAAATCCCATTTGAATTCAACAGTCTTCATCATAAAAGAGCCAGCACAAGAAGTATCAAGCATGGTGCGATTGTTATCAGAAAGCCGAGCATAAAAATTTTGAATAATTATTTCTGTTGAGAGCTCATGATTGGGGCATGAATATAACATTGATTTAAGCCTCCCCCAAGCTTGAGCGGTGCTTTCTCCTTCGCGAGGCCAGAAACTATATATATAATTGTGATCACGATGAACAAGATGCATAGGATGAAACTTCGGATGAAATTCCAATTTCAATCGTCTGTAGTTCCATGATCCCGTGTCATCACATAGCCTATACCATGTCAATGCATCTCCCTTCAAAGATAAAGGGAAGACCTTTGAGGGAGTCTTGGATTAGGGGGTGTCCGGATGGCCAGACTATACCTTCAGCCGGACTCCTGGACTATGAAGATACAAGATTGAAGACTTCGTCCCGTGTCCGGGAGGGACTTTCCTTGGCGTGGAAGGCAAGCTTGGCGATACGGATATGTAGATCTCCTACCATTGTAGCCGACTTTGTGTAACCCTAACCCTCTCCGGTGTCTATATAAACTAGAGGGTTTTAGTCCGTAGGACAACATACAGAACAACAATCATACCATAGGCTAGCTTCTAGGGTTTAGCCTCTCCGATCTCGTGGTAGATCTACTCTTGTACTACCCATATCATCAATATTAATCAAGCAGGACGTAGGGTTTTACCTCCATCAAGAGGGCCCGAACCTGGCTAAAACTTCGTGTCCCTTGCCTCCTGTTACCATCCGGCCTAGACGCACAGTTCAGGACCCCCTACCCGAGATCCGCCGGTTTTGACACCGACATTGGTGCTTTCATTGAGAGTTCCTCTGTGTCGTCGCCATTAGGAAGGATGCCTCGCCCCATCTTTAAAGACGGCACCGTTGCTAAGGGAGCATTGGCTGTTGGCCAAACCCTCCGGCGGTTGCAATGCTTATGTCAAAAAGCTTCAACCTGATAAGCTCGAACCCAAATCGGAGAAATGTGTCTTCATAGGATACCAAAAGGAAACTATTGGGTACACCTTCTATCAAAAATCCGAAGGCAAGATATTCGTTGCTAAGAATGGATCCTATCTAGAGAAGGAGTTTCTCTCGAAAGAAGTGAGTGGGAGGAAAGTAAAGCTTGATGAGGTAATTATACCTTCTCCCGAATTGGAAAGTAGTTCATCACATAAATCAGTTCCAGTGATTCCTACAAGAATTAGTGAGGAATCTAATGATGATGATCATGAAACTTTAGATCAAGTTACTACCGAACCTCGTAGGTCATACAGAGTACAATCCGCACCAGAGTGGTACGGTAATCCTATTCTGGAAGTCATGTTACTAGACCGTGACGAATGTACGAACTATGAGGAAGCGATGATGAGCCCATATTCCGCGAAATGGATTGAGGCCCTGAAATTTGAGATGGGATCCATGTATGAGAACAAATTGTGGACTTTGGTTGACTTGCCTGATGATCGGCAAGCCATAGAGAATAAATGGATTTTCAAGAAGAAGACTGACACCGACGGTAATGCTACTGTCTACAAAGCTTGACTTGTTGCGAAAGGTTTTCGACAAGTTCAAGGAGTTGACTACAATGAGACCTTCTCACCCGTAGTGACGCTTAAGTCTATACGAATCATGTTAGAAATTGCCGCATTTTATGATTATGAAATTTGGCAAATGGATGTCAAAAGTGCATTTCTTAAGATATCTTCCAAAAAATCTCTGTAAATTTTTATCGCGTTTGGACTCCGTTTGATATGGATTTTCTGCGAAACAAAAAACATGCAACAAATAGGAACTAGCACTGGGCACTGGATCAATATGTTAGTCCAAGAAAATCATATAAATTGTTGCCAAAAGTATGTAAAAGTTGTATAATATTGGCATGGAATGATAAAAAATTATAGATACGACGGAGACGTATCAAGGACAACGGCGATGGCGACAACTACAGCGCCTTCGGCAAGCTCTTTGGCGTGTAGGCGGCGCGACGTAGTAGTAGTCGTTTTTTCATTTTGTTTTTAAATTATGTTTCCAGTATGTAAAAAAACAATGGAATGCCTAAATTTCGCCCAATTTAGTTCTGAAAAAACGGCGTCTGGGCGGCCTTGGGGTGGTGGCTGGAAAACCTACCGCCCCCACACCGAATTTATCGCCAGTTCGCCCCCAGGCGACGCTATTTCAAGCCCTTGGGGGCCGAATGGTTGGAGATGCTCTAAGGGGGAAACTCCAATTGGCCGACCCAATTAATTCGCGCATGTGCATTTAGATCAAAACATACAAAAGCATCGGCCCAACGCGCCGACTCAAACTCAAAACGCGTTTGCTTGGTGTCCATCTGGATAGATGGCCCAAATGGACACAACGTGCCCTCTCGGTGTCCGTCGTGGCCCTACCTGTCTGCCACCTAACTAGCAATCGTGGTCATGTTAAATGCGGCCACCTACGTCGGGCCCGCCTGACAGTGGGTGGAAGTGCCCATGTCCGCCTTTTTAATGCAAGCACGCAGGGGGGGGGGGGTCATCGTCCACATCTGGCCATGCTTGCTCCCTCGCCGGCAACCACAAACCCTAGCCAGCAAACCAGTCATGGGCTTCTTCAGCGAGAAGGGGAAGGGGAAGTTTAGCGCAGGCACGATCTCTTCCCGCGCGCCTCCTCCTCTGCCGCCGCCGGCTCGACGTCGCTCGCCACCACGGGTGCGGGAGCGGCTGTACATACCAGTCTACCAGGCATGGTGGCACTGGCAGTACTGCAGCCCCTGCAATATCGGGACGTCAACCTGCCGCACGACTAGCTTCTAGATCTGCAACGAATCCCCATTCCGGAGGTGCCGCGCTCGGCGGGTGCACGCCGAGGAGGTTAGTTGGCGCCACTAGCTCCTTACGTCGGAGCAGCGCGCAATGCGTGCCTACACGCTAGACTCCCCTAACTGGAAGCGCTAGTTTGCATTAGAGCACGAGGAGGACCACCACCGCGCCTTCCACATTGACCATACCGTTCCCCCCGCTCCCAAAGGTCTTGCCGGAGGAGGAGGAGGTGGAGGCGGTGTGCCAAGTGGCGTGGCCCTGCAGCGCGCTTGAGGAGAGCCGGCTGGAGGAGGATGCGCATTGGGATGGCCTGGAGTAGGCTCTCGCCTTGTTGGCGGTAGGGGAATCCATCCACGCTCCCACGCTCCCATGTTCGTCCTGCCGTCGCCACCGACGCCTTTCGTCGAGTCGAAGGCTGAGCCGAAGCCCTCACGCCCACGCGTAAGCGGTCGCCGCCGCCGCCTGCTTGGCCCGAGGAGTCCTACCACTGGACCGGCGAGTTCCACGAGTGGGTGAACACGCCTCTTGGCGCCGGACGAGGAGGTGGCCCACCGGGAGCGCTGGAAGGCGCATTGGCTCGCCGAGGAGCAGGCCAACGGCAAGCGCCAGATGCTTTCGGTGGGTAAGGAGGAGGCGCATCGCAGGGAGGAGGAAGAGGAGCGTGCCCGCCGGGCCGCAATGCCGCCGCAGCAGCAGACGCCGGAGGAGGCTGCCCTGGCGGCATGGTAGAGTGTGTTCGTGTGGGCTGGGCCACCGCCCGCCTTCATCGACCTCACCGGCGACCGCGACGACCGCAAGGGCAAGGGCAAGGCCGACGCCTAGGACAGCTTGCATGCGTGGAGTTTTTTTAAATGTTTAATTAATGTTAAGTGGACTTTGGCCGGTGGTTGATAGTTCAATTTTATGTTTAATTATGTTAATTAAGTTTTTTCGGCCGTCAGCCAAATATGAGTCTGGCGCCCGTTGGACACACGACCCCATCCAATTCAAAAAACGGACAGACTCGTCTGCTCGGCCGACCCAAAAAAATAAAAACGGACAAAGCGCGCGTCCGTTTAGCCGCCGTGTTGGAGTTGCCCTAACTTGTCCGAGTTTACGTCTTGTGTTCGAATCTTGCTAAGTGCACTATTATTTTAAACATATTTTAATTCTTTCTTTGTTATTGACAGATGGGACCCTCACGCAGGTATGGAGGGTGGGCCAGCAGGCCTGCAGAGTTTAACGGATAGTTACGACATTAGATGGAAATACGCAAAACGCAAGTTGTAGGACCGATTGTATCAATTTTAAGTTTATGCATGGATATGTACATCGAGTACAAGTTCATGTATCAAAATTGTAGGTAACTCCCCTAAAGAATATGCCGTAAAAAAAACTTCCCTAAAGAATAAACATGTTGGCCAGGCCAGGCCAGGCCAACGTTACCTCGGTGGATTGGTGGCTACCGCGAGTTCGACAGCAACTGTTGCCGACGCATACACATCCTTGTCATGAATTGCATCTGGAAGAATAGAAATCGGAGGGTGTTCGACAAGCTATCTACGACTGCGATTCGGCTTGTGGCAAGTATCACCAAGGAGTGGCGGACCTGGCAACTTGCTTCCCCTGCCTCCGCCGGCGTCTTCCCACCGGCCTCGGCAGCATCCCAGTGCATTAGGGAAAGTGGCACTGGGAGCACCGCATCTCCCTCCCATACCTTGACGTCACATTGCCACATGAGTGACACTTGGATTCGGAGAGGATCCAAATGTTGGCGGTGCCGCGGTCAGCGCAGGCACGCGGAGGAAGTGCGACGCCGGCGGCAGCAGCTGACGCCGGAGTAATGCCTCAACCCTGCCTACACATCAGACTCTTCTGAATGGGAGGTCTAGTTCGCGTTCGAGCATGAGGAGAGGAGTTGGCGCTAGACGGCGCTAGCGGCTGCCCTCCATGAAAACGAGGAGAAAGAGCGACGCAAGGCGGAGGAGGCGGCGTACCAGGTGCGTCTGTCAAAGGCCATGGAGCTCTCCGCTGCCGGCGACTGCGTTGTGCCACTGCTCATGCCGCCGTCCCCCGTCACGGCCGAGCCGGCGCCGACCCCCCTCAAGCCCAAGCGCTACACAAGAGACGGGTACGTGCGGAGTAGGTCAGCACGCCACTTGTCTAGCTTGGGGTGACGCCCGCGCAAGAGCAGATCTACCTGGAACAATGGTGGTAACGCAGGCTAGCGGAGGACTGCCGCGAGGGCGAGCGGCTCAAGCAGTTGGAGCGCGACGCGGAGGAGGAGGAGCACCGTGCCCGCGGTGGGCCAGCCAAGCCGGCGGCGGTATAGCCACCAACGGAGGACGTCGCCACAGCCTGGGAGACGGCGTCCCCCTGGGCTGGCCCGACGCCGGCGCTCATTGACCTCACTGGCCCCAACGACGATGACGAGGATGCCTAGGACAGCGCGCTTCCTCCTAGTATTTAGTTTTATTAAATGTTTTAACTTAGTGTAAAAGTGGACTCGTGGACTTTGGTCGGCCTTGTGGCCGGCATTAATGTTTAATTAACATTTTTTATTTTCAATAAAATCGCGGTATATTTTTCGCATGACCTCAAAAATAGAATCACCCAGCATTTGGCGCAAGCGTCGATCCAAAAGCGAAAGCGGATATGGTTGTCCACCGGGCCGACCCAAACGAAGAAAAAACGGACAAAATCGCCGTTCTTTTGGGTCGGTTGGTTGAAGTTTCTCTTAGAATCTACAATGGATGATGTTGTGGTGGTGTATGCCCCTCAAACAGGCTTGATGTAATTTGAACTTTATCCCAATCTTAATGAAATGACGCGCAAGTGTCATGCGTGTTTCAAAAAAAAGTTTCTATATCAACAAACTGATTATTGATAAAAAAAATCATGAGAATCAACAAATGGAAAGAAACTTCGTCCACAAGAAATGCATTTTTGTTTGATAATATCATGTGCCTTTTTTCATGTAAGACCTAGCAGAATTTTACGTGGATGCTTGCATTTTCAAATCACTATATATTCCAAAAAGATCTTTTGTTCTTCGAATCCTCTCGCACATCAAAGGAAAAGTTGCTCCAGTCAGCTAGCGCAGGGCTTGACTATGCGTGAGAAAGGCTGTCGTGTCCCTCCCTCCCTAGGGGGCGACTCGGGCAGCGATCAAATCGCCACGACCTCCGGCCGCCTCTCCTCCCCATCCACCTCCTCGCCATTGCCGGCGCCTCTAGCTGGTGAAGCTTGCGTCGAGCAGGCGGTGGTGGCGGCGAGGCCCCTTCTGCGGTGGGCAGCTTCTTCCACGAGAAGGGGAACTCCTGGCGGTGCGGCGTCGGAAGGAGGGCGGCTCTGATCAGACCGGAGCGGCATCGCGCCTCTCGCATATCAGGCATCGGTGACCCGCGGCTTCTCGGCCTGGGGTTGCTGGTGCTGGCTCATGCGGCACTGGTTGCTGCCCGTTCCTGGGGGATCGGATCCGCACGGATCTGGCCTCCTGTGCGGTGGCCACGCCTTCCGTGTAGGGAGGCAGCACCTTCCCCTCGTTCCTACTCCGGGCTTGGTCGAGGCGGTGCTGGGACTGACCAATGTGGATCTAATGGCTTGCCCGTGGAATCGTCGATGGTGGTTCTCGGGCTGTGGGCAAAGCGGGCCGGTATCCTCCGTCGTGGCAGCGATGGTGTCGGCATGGTGGAGGCAGCGGTGTGGTGGCGGTCTTGTGCTCTTATCGGTGTGGTGGCGGGCTTGTAGCGGTGTGGCGGAGTCTACTATTTGAAAATGCGAACAATGTTTCGAAATCATAAAAATTTGGAATATTCTTTTTTAAATGTGAACATTTTAAAAATTATGACAAAACAAATTTTGAACCCTAAACAAATTTAAAAAGTGAATTTTAAATACACACTAAACATTTTCCTACTATACGGTAAACTTATTCAAATACACAGTGAACATTTTTTTAAATATACTAGTTTTAGTTGGTAAACAAAGGCTAAGGCCTACTTGTGGTAATGATAAAATGATTTGTTATGCATATGAGTAATTACTTAAAGTTATTTTCTTGCATAAATAAAATAGTTAAATTTGCTAGAAAATATTTTGTTAATTACTTGTTTAGTCATTTACAGGATGTTTGAACCTAACTTGGTTGGTAAAGAAATTAGGATTCGATTGTGGTGATGATAGTAAATTTTTGCTATGCATATGAGAAATTAATCGAAGTTATCTTCTTGCATGAGAAAATAATAATACTTGATGCAAAATATATTGTTAAAGTGTGTCAGGACCCCGATTCTAAGTCACATCGATCTAGCCGGTAACACCTCATATCACATTGCGGCCTCACGCACAGTATCTCCACGGGTGTCGCCTTACCATGGCCCGGGACAGTTTGTGCCTTTTGGCTCACGTATATGATAGTGTCGCTAGCATCCATATGACAGAGAACCCGGACCGAGATGGCTAGTCATGAACCCAAAGCGGCACAGACCTATGGAGACAGGCATACATGGATCCCATCGAGCATGTCGGTCAACAGCGTGTGAATCCGGGCTGTAGCACTGGGCTAACAGGACTCCGGGGAACCCGGGCTGTAGCAGGCTAGGCAGAACTCCGGATGTCACCGCGTGATATTTCCCCGAAGGGACAGACAAGGGAACGAAGTGAAACACATGCCGGCCAGTCAAGTGTCCTGAGCAGTAGTGATGGGCTAGCAGGACTCCGGCGAACTGGGCTGTAGCGGACTACTATGGCTCGAGGAGCACTAGACTACATTTTCCCATGAGAGAGGCTGTGAAGGATAAACAACTAGATTGTCGGATCCCACACATACCAAGCATTTCAATCATACACACAATATGCTCGATATGTGCAAATACAACATGGCATCACAATAAAACTCTACAACTCAAGTACTTTATTTAAAGGCTCCAGAGAGCCATACATAACATGTTCATACAGGTAGGGGTCACATGACCCGACACTCAAGTCATACAAGCATACAAGCACATGAGGAAGCAAATAGTCTGAGTACAGACACTAGAAAGAAAGAAGGCTTGTCGAAGCCTGTCTATCTACATAGGCCCTCCATGGCCAGGATCACCACCTGGGTGGCAAGTTACTCATCGACGTCGAGGTCTACATAAAACCCATCGGAGGGGGCGGTGTTGTCGTCTGAAAACAGTAATTAAAGCAACATGAGTACAAAGGTACTCAGCAAGTCTTACAACAGAACCTACTATACATGCTCATTCTCAAGAAGGTGGTGGAGTTATTGCAGCAAGCCAGCTTTGACTCTTGGCTAAGCTATCCTACGAGACACCACTAGTAAAATAGTTTTCGCACACGAGTCCACTAATCACCAACACAATACTCCATCGAGGATCCTCCCTCGTCATCCTACGAAAGGGCCATCCTCGGTACTCACACTTATCTTGAGTCTTTTAGTAGTAACCATTAACTTGTCTATGAACTGTATAGGCAACCAAGTAGTCTTTTACCGCGGACGCGGCTATTCGAATAGATGATGTTAACCCTGCAGGGGTGTACTTCTTCATACACACTCTCACCACTTACTGTTGTTTACACGACATGTACTCGGCAACCTTCAAGCGGAAGCCCAACGAGGGTGTCGGCCACGGCCTACCTAAACACTCAAGTCTCTAGTCCAGGTTTATCGCCTATCCAGGTTCCATCCGCAGGGAGTCCGGCCGAGGTTTCCACATACGGCCCCGAACAATGTGAACAGGGTCCCGAGACGCCAAACGGGCGCCCGGCATACCCAGCCACGGTGTATCTACCGCATCATAGCCCACCCCTAGGGTCAGCGCTACGCACGGCCGCCAACACATAACCTACAAACACCAGAAACTAATTGCAACTCCTGGACAGAGTACTAGGGTGATTAAGAAGCCGAGAGGGTCAATTAAGGATCCCAATGCATGGTAGTAGCTGATTCTTAAATCACACATACAGATCTCAGTTCTTAGGGACGGCCTCAATGAAACAACCCACCATGTACTCCTACATGGCCTCTCATCGATACCTTTACCAAATCATGTTCAACACATCTCTCACATTACCGACATAATCATTTCACTCTAGCCCATCGCCCAGATGAACCAGACCTGACACAACTCTAAGCATAGGAGGGTAGGAAACACATACATGGCTCAATCAACTCCTACACATGCTAGTGGGTTTCATCTAGTTACTGTGGCAATGACAGGTCATGCAGAGGATAAGGGTTCAACTACCGTAGCACACAGCAGTTTGAAACGTTGTTGTCTTAATGCAGTAAATGAGAGCAGAGGCGAGAACATGGGATTGTATCGATATGATCAATGGGGCTGCTTGCCTGATGGAGTGGTAGTAGGGTACTGCCCTTCAGCTGGATACTCGGAAATATCCTCGGAGGCAGAACCTACCACGAAAGACACCACAGAACACATTCATCACATGGCAATATGCAACAATATGATGCATGCTATGACATGGCAATATGAGGTGTCCTGCCTAATGCAATGTGAAACAAGTTGAAATGGGTCCATTTGAATCAAAGATTCAAATGGAAGCTTAAGTTCTTATGCATTATAAGTGTATTAGCTTGTTTCACCTAAACAGCAAGTTTAAAGTGTTTTGTCATGCATGAAACCATTACAGATGGAAAGACTGAATTTTTCTGATCATTTTTCATATATAATTTGTTTGATTTGGAGCTATGGTTGATTTTCTATGATTTTTAGAAGTTTTGTCTACTTTTTGGAATTTCCTATATAAAAATAATTCGAGAAAATAATTAATTGCGTGAGCACTACATCACTGTGACGTCAGCGGGTCAAAGGCGCCAGCCCAGGTCAAACCTAACTGGTGGGCCCCATCTGTCAGTGACTTAGCTAACTAACAGAGTTAGTTAAAGTTTAGTTAGCACTAAACTAGATTAGTTAGGCCCTGGGCCCACATGTCAGTGAGAGAGAGTTAGTTAACGAGGTCGTTATCCTCTAAAAGAGTGATTAGCATTAATTAAAAACTAATCTAATTTAGTTAGGAGCCGGCCCCACATGTCAGTGACTCAGGCGGGGTCAAACTGGGATCAAACAGGGTCAATCTCGCCGGCGTTTAGCCGCCGGCGAGGCCAAACGCGGCGGTGCAGGTGCGGGTTTCATCTACAGGGCACCGTTCAAGGCGCCATTGGGTTCTACGGGCAGCTAGGAACGAGCCGCAGCGAGTGGTGCTAGTGGTTGAGCTCGGGGTCGCCGGAGATGACGCCGGCGACGAGTTTGGCGGCGGCCGAAGCTCGGGTGAGCTCGGACTCATCGCTAGGGGGCACAGAGAGGCGCGTGGGTTAGTGCGTTGGGTTCCTAGGGGTGCGGTAGGGCTAGTGGTCAAGGTGGCGCGGCCGTTGGGTGGCCGGAGCCTCGTCGGCGACGAGCTCCACGGCGGCGCGTGCGGGTGAGCTATGTGCAGTCGCTACGAGGCTCGAGAGAGGGAACGGAGATGGTGGGGAGGTAGCTAGGCTCGCGGCGGTTGCGACGGAGCTGACGGCGAGGTCGGGGACGGCCTGCTGCGACGGTGACGGTGAAGGGGGTCTCCGGCGGTGGCGGAGTCGGGCGAGGTCGATGCGGTGGCTTCGGGGCACACGAGCGCTCGGGGCTTGGCCTGCTCGACGGAGAGGAGGGTGGCGGAGCTCGTGGACACGGTAGGGTGGCGCAGAGACGACGGTGGCTACGGCTACGGCGGCGGGACGACGGCGGCTCCTTCGGCCATGGCGTTGGGGAAGCGAGGGAGAGAGCAGGGGGAGTGTGAGGTGTCCAGGGGGTCGGGGGCGCGACGTGGAGGTCGTCCAGCCCGTCCAGTGGCGAAGCGGCAAGCAGGAGGTGGCACTCGGCGGTGCACGCGCGTCGGGCACGCGCCGTCCGCCTGGCAAAGGGGGAAGACGACAGGGGAGGGGAGCAGGTGGGCTGGGCCGGCCACTTGGGCCGCGAGGTGGCTGCAAAGGTGAGGTAAGCCCAGGTAAGTTCTAACCCTTTCTTTTTCTGTTGTTATTTATTTTCTATTATTTCTATAACTTTAGGGCTTTATTAAAAATGCCAGGTCATTTCCAAAAATCATAAAATTAATCATGGCTACTTCTTAGAATATATCCAATAGTAAACATTTTAGTTTATGATTATTTGAGCATTTAAAATATTTTATAGCATTTAAATGCCCAAATGCAAATACTATATGGATTAAGCCAATGACCTTAAGATGTCCTAGAAAAATGTGCACCATTTTTGTCAAAGGTTTTAACCCAAAACAAAAAGGGTGGACTTTTTAGAAGGGCATTTCAGGTTCATTGAAAAAGTTTTTAGTAAACCCTAGTTGTTCCAGGGGGGTGCTGGGGGTTCTATCATCCCCATTTCATCTTTCTGGGAAATTTAAACATGATGCAATCACTCTAATGCATGAACTAGCTAGGGTGTGACAACTCACCCCCATTCAAAAGAATCTCTTCCCGAGATTTAGGATCTGTTGAGAAGAAGGTGGGGTGCTCGAGTTGAAGATGATCCTCCCTTTCCCAAGTGGCTTCCTTTTCGGAATGGTGTGACCATTGAACCTTGAGAAACTTGATGTTATGGCGTCGAGTGGTACGCTCGGCTTGATCAATGATACGAACGGGATATTCCCGATATGAGAGATCATCTTGTAGATCAAGCGTTTCGTGGTCCACTCCATGGATAGGATCCGCGAAGCAACGCCTGAGTTGAGAAACGTGGAAGACATCGTGAACTCTGGAAAGATGTTGAGGTAGTTCCAATTGGTAGGAAACTTCTCCTCGTTTGGCAAAAATGCGAAAGGGTCCAATGTAACGAGGAGCCAATTTGCCTTTGATACCGAAACGATGGGTTCCCTTTAACAGAGTAACCCGAAGGTAAGCCTTCTCGCCGACTTCATAAGTCATGAGCTTATGTTTACGATCATATTGGCTCTTTTGATGAGATTGGGCTATTTTCAATTTCTCACGAATAACGCGAACCTGCTCTTCTGCTTCCTGAATCATATCCGGGCCAAAGAGTTGTCTTTCCTCGGTTTCTGACTAGTTAAGAGGCGTTCGACATTTTCGTCCATAGAGAATTTCGAAAGGAGCTTTGCCCAAGCTAGCTTGATAACTATTGTTATAAGCAAACTCCGCGAATGGAAGGCATTTCTCCCAATCCATTCCGAATGAGATGACAGAAGCTCGGAGCATATCTTCCAGAATTTGATTTACTCGCTCTACTTGACCACTTGATTGGGGGTGGAAGGCGGTGCTAAAAGAGAGACGAGTTCCCATAGCATTTTGGAAACTTTCCCAAAATCGAGAGGTGAAGAGACTCCCACGGTCTGAGTTAATTTCCAATGGGACACCATGAAGAGACACTATTCGGGAGATGTATAAATCAGCTAGCTGGCTAGCGGTGATACTCTCACGAACAGGTAGAAAGTGGGCCACCTTGGAAAGATGATCGATCACGACGAAGATAGCATTATTCCCTCTCTTGGTCCTGGGAAACCCAGTAATGAAATCCATACTGATTTTATCCCATTTCCACTCAGGAATAGCCAAAGGTTAAAGGGTGCCAGCAGGCCGTTGATGCTCTGCTTTAACATGACGACAGACGTCGCAACTAGCAATGTATTGAGCAATTTCTCTTTTCATCCTAGTCCACCAAAACCTCTGGCGTAGGTATTGATACATTTTAGTACTACCGGGATGAATGGTGAGAGGGGATTCATGAGCTTCCTTAAGAATCAACTGACATAGATGTTGTTTCTTGGGAACCACCAAGCGGTTCTCAAAGAATACAACACCTCGCTCATCCATGGAAAAACATTTAGCAACTCCGCTAGCGATGTTTTACTTGATCCGAGATATCCCCTTGTCATACCGCTGGGCGGTTATGATCTGATCCATAAGGTTAGGCTTCGCCACCAGGGTGGATAGGAATCCTCGAGGAACTATGTGAAGGCTAAGCTTACAAAATTCCTCGTCGAGAAGTGGTTGACTTTGTTGTAACATCAGGTTGTTACAATAAGATTTATGACTTAGCGCATCAGCCATGACATTGGCTTTGCCCGGGGTGTAAGTTATTCCTAAGTCATAATCCAAGATCAACTCGACCCAACGTCTTTGCCTGAGATTCAAATCCGGATGGATGAAGATATATTTCAAACTTTGGTGATCGGTGAAGATCTCGCAACGATTACCGAGAAGGTAATGTCGCGAAGTTTTGAGTGCATGGACTACAGCTGCAGCTCTAGATCATGTGTGGGATAGTTTTCCTCATGGGGGTGTAATTGCCGTGAAGCATAGGCAATTACCTGACGATCTTGCATGAGTATGCAACCTAGTCCTTGTCGCGAGGCGTCGCAATAGATAATAAAGTCCTTGGAGAAATCTGGTGGTACTAGTACGGGAGCAGATGTCAGGCGTCTTTTCAGTTCCTGAAAGCTGAACTCGCACTGTGGGGTCCACTCGAACTTTTTATCTTTCTTGAGGAGTTCAGTTAGAGGTTTAGCAACCTTGGAGAAATTCTCGACGAAGCGGCGGCAATAACTCGCTAAGCCAAGGAAGCTCTGAACTTGCTTGACCGTCTTAGGTGGAGTCCAATCAAGGACGGCTTGAACTCGCTCGGGATTGACAGCAATACCCTTACCAGAGATTACATGGCCTAGATAGGTCACTTCTGGCAACCAAAATTCACACTTGGAGAATTTGGCATAAAGACGACACTCTCGAAGTTTCGTCAATACCAGCCTTAGATGTTTGGCATGTTCCTCTTCATTGTTGGAGTAGATGAGTATATCATCGAGGTATACTACAACGAATTTATCCAAATACTCCATGAAGACCGAGTTCATTAACTGAGAGAAGGTGGCTGGGGCATTGGTTAAACCGAAAGACATAACGGTGTACTCGTATTGGCCATAATGAGTAACAAAGGCCGTTTTGGGAATGTCCCCGTTTCTGATTTTGATTTGATGGTAGCCCAACCTCAAATCCATCTTGGAAAAGACTGAGGATCCAGCAAGCTGATCATACAGATCGTTGATCCTGGGAAGCGGATACGTGTTCTTGATAGTGACCAAGTTGACAGGTCGGTAATCTACAACCATCCGATCCGTTCCATCCTTCTTCTTGACGAAGAGGACGGGGCAAGCCCAAGGGGAGGAACTAGGACGGATGAAACCCTTTTTCAAGGACTCATCGAGTTGGTTCTTAAGCTTCGGCTAGTTCTAAGGGTGCCATCTTATAGGGTCTCCTAGAAATTGGAACGGTTCCTGGAACAAGGTCTATCACAAACTCGACATCCCTGTCAGGTGGAACACCTGGCAGTTCTTCTGGAAAGACATCCGGAAAGTCTCGGACTACCGGAATATCTTCAAGGTCTGGAAGGGGGTTGGCATTTAGGGAGTAAAGCTGGCGCTTGGCCACTCGAGTTAAGACATTGACTGTCTTGCCCGATGGGTGAGTAAGTTGAACGGTTCTAGTGGCACAATCAATCTTAGCATAATGAGCTGACATCCAGTCCATACCCAACATGATGTTTATGTCCGAGGACTTGAGAGCTATTAAGGATGCAAGGAAGACGAGTCTATCGACAAGAAGTTCATTCCCATGGCTTATTCTAGAGGTTTGCCATCTAGAGCCAGGGGTTTGAATTTCCATGGTAGTGGGCATGTCACAGAATGTCGTGTTATGCAATCGAGCATAGCTCTCAGATATGAATGAATGAGATGCTCCAGTATTGAAAAGAACATATGCTGGATGGCAATTAACAAGGAGCGTACCAAGGACGACGTTAGGATCCTCATGAGCCTCCTCAGCTGAGACATGGTTGACATGGCCACGTGCAGTGGTGGCTGGCTTGGCGTAGAATGTCTTTCCCGCTGGCTTACCACGGCCAACGGACTTTCCAGACTGATTGGGGTTGTTGTTCTGGGGACACTCTCGACTGTAGTGACCCGGCTCTCCACACTTGAAACATGTCACAACATTGGGCGTGGAGCAGCATTAGCGGCGGGGCCACCATAGGGCTTAGACGGTGCAAACTGCTGGTTGGGGCGAGGCGCCTCAAAGGATGGCCTCGGAATGAACCTAGGTGGCAGCGCTGTGCTTGGGATCCACACCCGGCGCTTCTGAGATCCAGAGTCGGATGAAGAACCAAAATCACGAGAGTGCTTGCGTGAAGCATCATAGTTAGACTGGCCTGTCTCAGCACTGATGGCTTTATTGACCAACTTTTGAAAGGAGGTGCCCTCGTGCAGACGAAGATCGCGGCGAAGCTCGGGGCTAAGTCCCTTGCGGAACCTTGCCTGCTTCTTAGCATCGGTGCATACCTCTTCAGGAGCATATCGTGCTAGATTCCCAAATTCACGACTATATGCATCCATAGTCAGTCTTCCTTGGGTGAAATTGCAGAACTATTCCCTCTTGCGATCTATGAGACCTTCCGGGATGTGATGCTCACGGAAAGCCTCACTAAATTCAGCCCAAGTAGTGATTTGGCCGACCGGGCGCATAGCCTCAAAGTTTTCCCACCAAAGGCTAGCAGGGCCTTCAAGGTGATAGGCAGCATAAGTAACCTTGTCAGCTTCGGCTACGTTAGCAGAACGTAGCTTGTGTGTGATGCTGCGGAGCTAGTCATCCGCGTCGAGGGGCTCAACGGAATTATTAAACTTTGGTGGGTACAACTTGATAAAGTCATTGATTGTCACCAAGTCATTTTGTTGATGGCGTGTAGTGTTCTGCTCAATCCGCTCCAGCAAGCGGTTAGTCTCACGCTTGTTTCTTTCCGCCTCCAGCATAACTTCGGCCAGAGAAGGAGGGTGAGGCAGATTTTCACCCCTAGTTGCACTGGCTTCCCCTGCTCCGGGGCAGCAGGGTTGCTGCGGGTGTTGACCATCCTAGGAAAAAACAAGACAATGGTTTAGATAAGGATGGCACAACCTGGGCAAGGAAGTGCGGAATGTAATGGATAACATGGAATGCTAAGATGTTCATTGCACGACATGGTAATATAGAAACTGCCATATATATACCATTGGTCATACATGTTGGGTTTCGTAGTAATTTCAAAAAAATTCCTACGCACACGCAAGATCATGTGATGCATAGCAACGAGGGGAGAGTGTAATCTACATACCTAGTAGATCAACAACGGAAGCGTTTGGTTGATGTAGTCGTACGTCTTCACGATCCAACCGATCAAGCACCGAAACTACGGCACCTCCGAGTTCGAGCACACGTTCAGCTCGATGACGATCCCCGGACTCCGATCCAGAAAAGTGTCGGGGAAGAGTTCCGTCAGCATGACGGCGTGGTGACGATCTTGATGCACTACAGCAGCAGGGCTTCGCCTAAACTCCGCTACAGTATTATCGAGGACTATGGTGGCTGGGGGCGCCGCACACGGCTAAGGAATAGATCACGTGGATCAACTTGTCCCTTTCTGGGGTGCCCCTGCCTCCGTATATAAAGGACTAGAGGGGGGAGGCTGGCCGGCCAAGGGTGGCGCGCCAGGAGAGTCCTACTCCCTCTGGGAGTAGGATTCCCCCCCCCCCAATCCTAGTTGGAATAGGATTCGCGGAGGGGGAAAAGAGAGAGGGGGGGCCGGCCACCTCTCCTTGTCCTAATAGGACTAGGGGAGGGAGGGAGGCGCGCAGCCCATCTTGGGCAGCCCCTTCTCTTTTCCACTAAGGCCCACTAAGGCCCATATAGCTCCCGGGGGGTTCCGGTAACCTCCCGGTACTCCGGTAAAATCCCGATTTCACCCGGAACACTTCCGATATCCAAACATAGGCTTCCAATATATCAATCTTTATGTCTCGACCATTTCGAGACTCCTCGTCATGTCCGTGATCACATCCGGGACTCCGAACAACCTTCGGTACATCAAAATGCATAAACTCATAATATAACTGTCATCGTAACCTTAAGCGTGCGGACCCTACGGGTTCGAGAACAATGTAGACATGACCGAGACACGTCTCCGGTCAATAACCAATAGCGGGACCTGGATGCCCATATTGGCTCCTACATATTCTACGAAGATCTTTATCGGTCAGACCGCATAACAACATACGTTGTTCCCTTTGTCATCGGTATGTTACTTGCCCGAGATTCGATCGTCGGTATTCCAATACCTAGTTCAATCTCGTTACCGGCAAGTCTCTTTACTCGTTCTGTAATACATCATCCCGCAACTAACTCATTTAGTTGCAATGCTTGCAAGGCTTAAGTGATGTGCATTACCGAGAGGGCCCAGAGATACCTCTCCGACAATCGGAGTGACAAAACCTAATCTCGAAATACGCCAACCCAACATGTACCTTTGGAGACACCTGTAGTACTCCTTTATAATCACCCAGTTACGTTGTGACGTTTGGTAGTACCCAAAGTGTTCCTCCGGTAAACGGGAGTTGCATAATCTCATAGTTATAGGAACATGTATAAGTCATGAAGAAAGCAATAGCAACATACTAAACGATCGGGTGCTAAGCTAATGGAATGGGTCATGTCAATCAGATCATTCTCTTAATGATGTGATCCCGTTAATCAAATAACAACTCATTGTTCATGGTTAGGAAACATAACCATCTTTGATTAACGAGCTAGTCAAGTAGAGGCATACTAGTGACACTTTGTTTGTCTATGTATTCACACATGTATTATGTTTCCGGTTAATACAATTCTAGCATGAATAATAAACATTTATCATGATTATAAGGAAATAAATAATAACTTTATTATTGCCTCTAGGGCATATTTCCTTCAGTCTCCCACTTGCACTAGAGTCAATAATCTAGATTACACCATAATGATTCTAACACCCATGGAGCCTTGGTGCTGATCATGTTTTGCTCGTGGAAGAGGCTTAGTCAATGGGTCTGCAACATTCAGATCCGTATGTATCTTGCAAATCTCTATGTCTCCCACCTGGACTAGATCCCGGATGGAATTGAAGCGTCTCTTGATGTGCTTGGTTCTCTTGTGAAATCTGGATTCCTTTGCCAAGGCAATTGCACCAGTATTGTCACAAAAGATTTTCATTGGACCCGATGCACTAGGTATGACACCTAGATCGGATATGAACTCCTTCATCCAGACTCCTTCATTTGCTGCTTCCGAAGCAGCTATGTACTCCGCTTCACATGTAGATCCCGCTACAACGCTTTGTTTAGAACTGCACCAACTGACAGCTCCACCGTTTAATGTAAACACGTATCCGGTTTGCGATTTAGAATCGTCCGGATCAGTGTCAAAGCTTGCATCAACGTAACCATTTACGACGAGCTCTTTGTCACCTCCATATACGAGAAGCATATCCTTAGTCCTTTTCAGGTATTTCAGGATGTTCTTGACCGCTGTCCAGTGATCCACTCCTGGATTACTTTGGTACCTCCCTGCTAGACTTATAGCAAGGCACACATCAGGTCTGGTACACAGCATTGCATACATGATAGATCCTATCGCTGATGCATAGGGAACATCTTTCATATTCTCTCTATCTTCTGCAGTGGTCGGGCATTGAGTCTTACTCAATTTCACACCTTGTAACACAGGCAAGAATCCTTTCTTTGCTTGATCCATTTTGAACTTCTTCAAAATTTTGTCAAGGTATGTTGTTTGTGAAAGTCCAATTAAGCGTTTTGATCTATCTCTATAGATCTTAATGCCTAATATGTAAGCAGCTTCACCGAGGTCTTTCATTGAAAAACTCTTATTCAAGTATCCCTTTATGCTATCCAGAAATTCTATATCATTTCCAATTAATAATATGTCATCCACATATAATATCAGAAATGCTACAGAGCTCCCACTCACTTTCTTGTAAATACAGGCTTCTCCAAAAGTCTGTATAAAACCAAATGCTTTGATCACACTATCAAAACGTTTATTCCAACTCCGAGAGGCTTGCACCAGTCCATAAATGGATCGCTGGAGCTTGCACACTTTGTTAGCTCCCTTTGGATCGACAAAACCTTCTGGTTGCATCATATACAACTCTTCTTCCAGAAATCCATTCAGGAATGCAGTTTTGACATCCATCTGCCAAATTTCATAATCATAAAATGCGGCAATTGCTAACATGATTCGGACAGACTTAAGCATCGCTACGGGTGAGAAGGTCTCATCGTAGTCAATCCCTTGAACTTGCCGAAAACCTTTTGCGACAAGTCGAGCTTTGTAGACAGTAATATTACCGTCAGCGTCAGTCTTCTTCTTGAAGATCCATTTATTCTCAATTGCTTGCCGATCATCGGGCAAGTCAACCAAAGTCCATACTTTGTTCTCATACATGGATCCCATCTCAGATTTCATGGCTTCAAGCCACTTTGCGGAATCTGGGCTCACCATTGCTTCTTCATAGTTCGTAGGTTCATCATGATCTAGCATCATGACTTCCAGAACGGGATTACCGTACCACTCTGGCGCGGATCTTACTCTGGTTGATCTACGAGGTTCAGTAGTATCTTGTTCTGAAGTTTCATGATCATTATCATTGACTTCCTCACTAACTGGTGTAGGTGTCACAGAAACAGTTTTCTGTGATGTACTACTTTCCAATAAGGGAGCAGGTACAGTTACCTCGTCAAGTTCTACTTTCCTCCCACTCACTTCTTTCGAGAGAAACTCCTTCTCCAGAAAGTTTCCGAATTTAGCAACAAAAGTCTTGCCTTCGGATCTGTGATAGAAGGTGTATCCAATAGTTTCCTTTGGATATCCTATGAAGACACATTTCTCCGATTTGGGTTCGAGCTTATCAGGTTGAAGCTTTTTCACATAAGCATCGCAGCCCCAAACTTTCAGAAACGACAACTTTGGTTTCTTGCCAAACCACAGTTCATAAGGCGTCGTCTCAACGGATTTTGATGGTGCCCTATTTAACGTGAATGCGGCCGTCTCTAGAGCGTATCCCCAAAACGATAGCGGTAAATCAGTAAGAGACATCATAGATCGCACCATATCCAGTAAAGTACGATTACGACGTTCGGACACACCATTACGCTGAGGTGTTCCGGGTGGCGTGAGTTGCGAAACTATTCCACAATTTTTCAAATGTACACCAAACTCGTAACTCAAATATTCTCCTCCACGATCAGATCGTAGAAACTTTATTTTCTTGTTACGATGATTTTCAACTTCACTCTGAAATTCCTTGAACTTTTCAAATGTTTCAGACTTATGTTTCATTAAGTAGATATACCCATATCTGCTTAAATCATCTGTGAAGGTGAGAAAATAACGATATCCGCCACGAGCCTCAATATTCATCGGACCACATACATCTGTATGTATGATTTCCAACAAATCTGTTGCTCTCTCCATAGTACCGGAGAACGGCGTTTTGGTCATCTTGCCCATGAGGCACGGTTCGCAAGTACCAAGTGATTCATAATCAAGTGGTTCCAAAAGTCCATCAGAATGGAGTTTCTTCATGCGCTTTACACCGATATGACCTAAACGGCAGTGCCACAAATAAGTTGCACTCTCATTATCAACTCTGCATCTTTTGGCTTCAACATTATGAATATGTGTGTTACTACTATCGAGATTCAACAAGAATAGACCACTCTTCAAGGGTGCATGACCATAAAAGATATTACTCATATAAATAGAACAACCATTATTCTCTGATTTAAATGAATAACCGTCTCGCATCAAACAAGATCCAGATATAATGTTCATGCTTAACGCTGGCACCAAATAACAATTATTTAGGTCTAATACTAATCCCGAAGGTAGATGTAGAGGTAGCGTGCCGACTGCGATCACATCGACTTTGGAACCGTTTCCCACGCGCATCGTCACCTCGTCCTTAACCAATCTTCGCTTGATCCGTAGTCCCTGTTTCGAGTTGCAAATATTAGCAACAGAACCAGTATCAAATACCCAGGTGCTACTGCGAGCATTAGTAAGGTACACATCAATAACATGTATATCACATATACCTTTGTTCACCTTGCCATCCTTCTTATCCGCCAAATACTTGGGGCAGTTCCGCTTCCAGTGACCAGTCTGCTTGCAATAGAAGCACTCAGTTTCAGGCTTAGGTCCAGGTTTGGGTTTCTTCTCTTGAGTAGCAACTTGCTTGCCGTTCTTTTTGAAGTTCCCCTTCTTCTTCCCTTTGCCCTTTTTCTTGAAACTAGTGGTCTTGTTGACCATCAACACTTGATGCTCCTTCTTGATTTCTACCTCCGCAGCTTTCAGCATCGCGAAGAGCTCGGGAATAGTCTTGTTCATCCCTTGCATATTATAGTTCATCACGAAGCTCTTGTAGCTTGGTGGCAGTGATTGAAGAATTCTGTCAATGACGCAATCATCTGGAAGATTAACTCCCAATTGAATCAAGTGATTATTATACCCAGACATTTTGAGTATATGCTCACTGACAGAACTGTTCTCCTCCATCTTGCAGCTATAGAACTTATTGGAGACTTCATATCTCTCAATCCGGGCATTTGCTTGAAATATTAACTTCAACTCCTGGAACATCTCATATGCTCCATGACGTTCAAAACGTCGTTGAAGTCCCGATTCTAAGCCGTAAAGCATGGCACACTGAACTATCGAGTAGTCATCAGCTTTGCTCTGCCAGACGTTCATAACATCCGGCGTTGCTCCTGCAGCAGGCCTGGCACCCAGCGGTGCTTCCAGGACGTAATTCTTCTGTGCAGCAATGAGGATAATCCTCAAGTTACGGACCCAGTCCGTGTAATTGCTACCATCATCTTTCAACTTTGCTTTCTCAAGGAACGCATTAAAATTCAACGGAACAACAGCACGAGCCATCTATCTACAATCAAACATAAACAAGCAAGATACTAATCAGGTACTAAGTTTCATGATAAATTTAAGTTCAGTTAATCAAATTAATTAAAGAACTCCCACTTAGATAGACATCCCTCTAATCCTCTAAGTGATTACGTGATCCAAATCAACTAAACCATAACCGATCATCACGTGAGATGGAGTAGTTTTCAATGGTGAACATCGTTATGTTGATCATATCTACTATATGATTCACGCTCGACCTTTCGGTCTCCGTGTTCCGAGGCCATATCTGTATATGCTTGGCTCGTCAAGTATAACCTGAGTATTCCGCGTGTGCAACTGTTTTGCACCCGTTGTATTTGAACGTAGAACCTATCACACCCGATCATCACGTGGTGTCTCAGCACGAAGAACTTTCGCAACGGTGCATACTCAGGGAGAACACTTCTTGATAATTTAGTGAGAGATCATCTTATAATGCTACCGTCAATCAAAGCAAGATAAGATGCATAAAAGGATAAACATCACATGCAATCAATATAAGTGATATGATATGGCCATCATCATCTTGTGCTTGTGATCTCCATCTCCGAAGCACCGTCGTGATCACCATCGTCACCGGCGTGACACCTTGATCTCCATCGTAGCATCGTTGTCGTCTCGCCAAGCTTGTGCTTCTACGACTATCGCTACCGCTTAGTGATAAAAGTAAAGCATTACATCGCGATTGCATTGCATACAATAAAACGACAACCATAAGGCTCCTGCCAGTTGCCGATAACTCGGTTACAAAACATGATCATCTCATACAATAAAATTCAGCATCATGTCTTGACCATATCACATCACAACATGCCCTGCAAAAACAAGTTAGACGTCCTCTACTTTGTTGTTGCAAGTTTTACGTGGCTGCTACGGGCTTAAGCAAGAACCAATCTTACCTACGCATCAAAACCACAACGATAGTTTGTCAATTTGACTCCGTTTTAACCTTCGCAAGGACCGGGCGTAGCCATACTCGGTTCAACTAAAGTTGGAGAGACAGTCGCCCGCAAGCCACCTATGTGCAAAGCACGTCGGGGGAACCGGTCTCGCGTAAGCGTACGCGTAATGTTGGTCCGGGTCGTCTCGTCCAACAATGCCGCCGAACCAAAGTATGACATGCTGGTAGGCAGTATGACTTATATCGCCCACAACTCACTTGTGTTCTACTCGTGCATATAACATCAACATAAATAACCTAGGCTCGGATGCCACTGTTGGGTTTCGTAGTAATTTCAAAAAATTTCCTACGCACACGCAAGATCATGTGATGCATAGCAACGAGGGGAGAGTGTGATCTACATACCTAGTAGATCGACAACGGAAGCGTTTGGTTGATGTAGTCGTACGTCTTCACGATCCAACCGATCAAGCACCGAAACTACGGCACCTCCGAGTTCGAGCACACGTTCAGCTCGATGACGATCCCCGGACTCCGATCCAGCAAAGTGTCGGGGAAGAGTTCCGTCAGCACGACGGCGTGGTGACGATCTTGATGCACTACAGCAGCAGGGCTTCGCCTAAACTCCGCTACAGTATTATCGAGGACTATGGTGGCTGGGGGCGCCGCACACGGCTAAGGAATAGATCACGTGGATCAACTTGTGTCTTTCTGGGGTGCCCCTGCCTCCGTATATAAAGGACTAGAGGGGGGAGGCTGGCCGGCCAAGGGTGGCGCGCCAGGAGAGTCCTACTCCCTCTGGGAGTAGGATTCCCCCCCCCCCAATCCTAGTTGGAATAGGATTCGCGGAGGGGGAAAAGAGAGAGGGGGGGCCGGCCACCTCTCCTTGTCCTAATAGGACTAGGGGAGGGAGGGAGGCGCGCAGCCCATCTTGGGCAGCCCCTTCTCTTTTCCACTAAGGCCCACTAAGGCCCATATAGCTCCCGGGGGGTTCCGGTAACCTCCCGGTACTCCGGTAAAATCCCGATTTCACCCGGAACACTTCCGATATCCAAACATAGGCTTCCAATATATCAATCTTTATGTCTCGACCATTTCGAGACTCCTCGTCATGTCCGTGATCACATCCGGGACTCCGAACAACCTTCGGTACATCAAAATGCATAAACTCATAATATAACTGTCATCGTAACCTTAAGCGTGCGGACCCTACGGGTTCGAGAACAATGTAGACATGACCGAGACACGTCTCCGGTCAATAACCAATAGCGGGACCTGGATGCCCATATTGGCTCCTACATATTCTACGAAGATCTTTATCGGTCAGACCGCATAACAACATACGTTGTTCCCTTTGTCATCGGTATGTTACTTGCCCGAGATTCGATCGTCGGTATTCCAATACCTAGTTCAATCTCGTTACCGGCAAGTCTCTTTACTCGTTCTGTAATACATCATCCCGCAACTAACTCATTTAGTTGCAATGCTTGCAAGGCTTAAGTGATGTGCATTACCGAGAGGGCCCAGAGATACCTCTCCGACAATCGGAGTGACAAAACCTAATCTCGAAATACGCCAACCCAACATGTACCTTTGGAGACACCTGTAGTACTCCTTTATAATCACCCAGTTACGTTGTGACGTTTGGTAGTACCCAAAGTGTTCCTCCGGTAAACGGGAGTTGCATAATCTCATAGTTATAGGAACATGTATAAGTCATGAAGAAAGCAATAGCAACATACTAAATGATCGGGTGCTAAGCTAATGGAATGGGCCATGTCAATCAGATCATTCTCTTAATGATGTGATCCCGTTAATCAAATAACAACTCATTGTTCATGGTTAGGAAACATAACCATCTTTGATTAACGAGCTAGTCAAGTAGAGGCATACTAGTGACACTTTGTTTGTCTATGTATTCACACATGTATTATGTTTCCGGTTAATACAATTCTAGCATGAATAACAAACATTTATTGTGATTATAAGGAAATAAATAATAACTTTATTATTGTCTCTAGGGCATATTTCCTTCAATACATACCGTACATAGTTTAGTACAAGCCCAGGCTAGAGTACAACTACGGTGAAAGAGATTACATCTCATCGGAGGCATTCCAAGCTCCTATACATTATTTTCTACACCTCCGGAGCGTGATACACACCAAGTCGTATCCCACGGTCACGCAGGACTGTGGAGAATACAACTATTACAATACTAGTGAAACTACTACTAGCTCAGACGGCTCCGTAGTAATCCTCATAAAAGTCGCCACCAAAGCCTGGAAGTGGAACATGATCATCTAGGAACAGACGGTCCTACGGAGCCTGCGGACCATAGGGACTCGGATGTGGCCTTGGTCCCACAGGCGGTGGCAGACGGGGACCACGAGGAGGGGTGATGCCTCCTACATCATGCCACTCCATACAATCTGGCAATCCAGATCGTACAGGGTACAAGTCCCTCACATCCATGTAGCCTGCCTCCACCGCAGGTGCAAACCGAGTCAAAGTGGCCCAATGATCAGAATGAGTGTGGAAAAGCTCCATACGCAAGGCCCGATTTTCGCAGTCCTTATCCTCGAGCATCTCGGCAGTGGTGCGGAGTAGTGACTCCTCATGTGTAGAGTCATAGTACAAATCCTGATAGTACCCCTGTGCTCCAGGAAGTGAGGCTGGCATGTAACGGAAATCGGTGTTCTGAAGCAAGGCAGTCCTGGCTCGAATGATAGTCATCATTGAGTAAGCTGCATCCTGCACAGACATCTCAATAGTGACCCCAAGTCCATAGGAACAGTGAAGGGGCTCAGTGGCTCCAGGATAAGAGGGATATATCCTGATGGTACAAAGCTACTAGCTCTAGTTGAAGTCTCTGAACTGCTCCTCGACGGTATATTCCGGATACCACCGATAGCCTGACTCGACCATCACTCCAACCAACATGGCCGTGTGGTCGGGCACATCGAGGCACCGGGTCAGACGAACCACTTGGTTCTGGGAACGGGTGGCCATCTGAAAGCACAGAATAATGCAAAGGCATTAGAATTTTCTAGGGGAAATCGGACAGCATAACGGCTGTAAATGCTCAGAAAAAGATTTGAGACATCCACAACAGTTTGCAATACCACTCAACAACATCATATCAAGGTTCTGATTCAACTGACAACATACTAAAAGTAGTAGAAACTGTACTGAGGCTTGTAACAACAATCCTATAAGCTCCTATGGATTAGTAACACGTGAACCTGATAGAAAGAAAAGAGCCTAGTCCTCAACTCACGTAGGATGAGAAGAGAATGACTCAGATCAGAGGGCATAAGTTAAAGGAGTAAAAGAGCCTTACGTTCCCTCCCACAATCAATTCCCCTACATATAACTAAAGCATTTCTAGACTCGACATCGACCAGTTTGGCTCAACGAACCTACAAACAGTCCGGCTCTGATGCCAACGCTGTCAGGACCCCGATTCCAAGTCACATCGATCTAGCCGGTAACACCTCATATCACATTGCGGCCTCACGCACGGTATCCCCACGGGTGTTGCCTTACCATGGCCCGGGACCGTTTGAGCCTTTTGGCTCACGTATATGATAGTGTCGCTAGCATCCATATGATAGAGAACCCGGACCGACATGGCTAGTCGTGAACCCAAAGCGGCACAGACCTATGGAGACGGGCATACATGAATCACATCGAGCATGTCGGTCAACAGCGTGTGAATCCGGGCTGTAGCACTGGGCTAATAGGACTCCGGGGAACCCGGGCTGTAACAGGCTAGGCAGGACTCCGGATGTCACCGCGTGATATTTCCCCGAAGGGACAGACATAGGAACAAAGTGAAACACATGCCGGCCAGTCAAGTGTCCTGAGCAGTAGTGCTGGGCTAGCAGGACTCCGGCAAACCGGGCTGTAGCGAACTACTATGGATCGAGGAGCACTAGACTACATTTCCCCATAAGAGAGGCTACGAAGGATAAACAACTGGATTGTCGGATCCCACACATACCAAGCATTTCAATCATACACACAGTATGCTCGATATGTGCAAATACAACATGGCATCACAACAAAACTCTACAACTCAAGTACTTTATTTAAAGGCTCCAGAGAGCCATACATAACATGTTCATACAGGTAGGGGTCACATGACCCGACACTCAAGTCATACAAGCATACAAGCACATGCGGAAGCAAATAGTCTGAGTACAGACACTAGAAAGAAAGAAGGCTTGTCGAAGCATGTCTATCTACATAGGCCCTCCATGGCCAGGATCACCACCTGGGTGGCAAGTTACTCATCGACGTCGAGGTCTACATAAAACCCATCGGAGGGGGCGGTGTTGTCGTCTGAAAACAGTAATTAAAGCAAACATGAGTACAAAGGTACTCAGCAAGTCTTACAACAGAACCTACTATGCATGCTCATTCTCAAGAAGGTGGTGGAGTTATTGCAGCAAGCCAGCTTTGACTCTTGGTTAAGCTATCCTACGAGACACCACTAATAAAATAGTTTTCGCACACGAGTCCACTAATAACCAACACAATACTCCACCGGGGATCCTCCCGAGAGGGCCATCCTCGGTACTCACACTTATCTTGAGTCTTTTAGTAGTAACCATTAACTTGTCTATGAACTGTATAGGCAACCAAGTAGTCCTTTACCGCGGACGCGGCTATTCGAATAGATGATGTTAACCCTGCAGGGGTGTACTTCTTCATACACGCTCTCACCACTTACCGTCGTTTACACGACATGTACTCGGCAACCTTCAAGCGGAAGCCCAACGAGGGTGTCGACCACGGCCTACCTAAACACTCAAGTCTCTAGTCCAGGTTTATTGCCTATCCAGGTTCCATCCGCAGAGAGTCCGGCCGAGGTTTGCACATACGGCCCCGAACGATGTGAACAGGGTCCCGAGATGCCAAACGGGCGCCCAGCATACCCGGCCACGGTGTATCTACCGCATCATAGCCCACCCCTAGGGTCAGCGCTACGCACGGCCGCCAACACATAACCTACAAACACCAGAAACTAATTGCAACTCCTGGACAGAGTACTGGGGTGATTAAGAAGCCGAGAGGGTCAATTAAGGATCCCAATGCATGGTAGTAGCTGATTCTTAAATCACACATACAGATCTCAGTTCTTAGGGACGGCCTCAATGAAACAACCCACCATGTACTCCTACATGGCCTCTCCTCGATACCTTTACCAAATCATGTTCAACACATCTCTCACATTACCGACATAATCATTTTACTCTAGCCCATCACCCAGATGAACCAGACCTGACACAACTCTAAGCATAGCAGGCATAGCAAGGTAGGAAACACATACATGGCTCAATCAACTCCTACACATGCTAGTGGGTTTCATCTAGTTACTGTGGCAATGACAGGTCATGCAGAGGCTAAGGGTTCAACTACCGTAGCACACAGCAGTTTTGAAACGTTGTTGTCTTAATGCAGTAAATGAGAGCAGAGGCGAGAACATGGGATTGTATCAACATGATCAATGGGGCTGCTTGCCTGATGGAGTGGTAGTAGGGTACTGCCCTTCAGCAGGATACTCGGAGATATCCTCGGAGGCAGAACCTACCACGAAAGACACCACAGAACACATTCATCACATGGCAGTATGCAACAATATGATGCATGCTATGAAATGGCAATATGAGGTGTCCTGCCTAATGCAATGTGAAACAAGTTGAAATGGGTCCATTTGAATCAAAGATTCAAATGGAAGCTTAAGTTCTTATGCATTATAAGTGTATTAGCTTCTTTCACCTAAACAGCAAGGTTAAAGTGTTTTGTCATGCATGAAACCATTACAGATGGAAATACTGAATTTTTCTGATCATTTTTCATATATAATTTGTTTGATTTGGAGCTATGGTTGATTTTCTATGATTTTTAGAAGTTTTGGCTATTTTCTCGAATTTCCTATATAAAAATAATTCGAGAAAATAGTTAACTACGTCAGCACTGCGTTACTGTGACGTCAGCGGGTCAAAGGCGCCAGCCCAGGTCAAACCTGACTGGTGGGCCCCATCTGTCAGTGTCTCAGCTAACTAACAGAGTTAGTTAAAGTTTAGTTTGCACTAAACTAGATTAGTTAGGCCCTGGGCCCACATGTCAGTGAGAGAGAGTTAGTTAACGAGGTCGTTATCCTTTAAAAGAGTGATTAGCATTAATTAAAAACTAATCTAATTTAGTTAGGAGTCGGCCCCACATGTCAGTGACTCAGGCGGGGTCAAACTGGGGTCAAACAGGGTCAATCTCGCCGGCGTTTAGCCGCCGGCGAGGCCAAACACGGCGGTGCAGGTGCGGGTTTCATCTACAGGGCACCATTCGAGGCGCCGTTGGGTTCTACGGGCAGCTAGGAACGAGCCGCGGCGAGTGGTGCTAGTGGTTGAGCTCGGGGTCGCCGGAGATGACGCCGGCGACGAGTTTGGTGGCGGTCGGAGCTCGGGTGAGCTCGAACTCGTCGCTAGGGGGCATGGAGAGGCGCGTGGGTTAGTGTGTTGGGTTCCTGGGGGTGCGGTAGGCCTAGTGGTCAAGGTGGCGCGGTCGTTGGGTGGCCGGAGCCTCGTCGGCGACGAGCTCCGCGGCGGCACGTGCGGGTGAGCTATGTGCAGTCGCTACGGGGCTTGAGAGAGGGAACAGAGAGGGTAGGGAGGTAGCTAGGCTCACGACGGTTACGCGGAGCTGACGGCGAGGTCAGGGACGGCCTGTTGCGACGGTGACGGCGAAGGGGGTCTCCGGCGGTGGCGGAGTCGGGCGAGGTTGATGCGGTGGCTTCGGGGCACGCGAGCGCTCGGGTCTCATCCTGCTCGACGGAGAGGAGGGTGGCGGAGCTCGTGGACACGGTAGGGCGGCGCAGAGACGACGGTGGCGACGGCTACGGCGGTAGGACGGCGGCGGCTGCTTCGGCCATGGCATCGTGGGAGAGAGGGAGAGAGCAGGGGGGAGTGTGAGGTGTCTAGGGGGTCGGGGGCGCGACGTGGAGGTCGTCCAGCCCGTCCAGCGGCGAAGTGGCAAGCAGGAGGTGGCGCTCAGCGGTGCGCGCGCGTCGGGCACACGCCCGTCTGCCTGGCAAAGGGGGAAGACGACAGGGGAGGGGAGCAGGTGGGCTGGGCCGGCCACATGGGCCGCCAGGTGGCTGCACAGGTGAGGTAAGCCCAGGTAAGTTCTAACCCTTTCTTTTTCTGTTTTTATTTATTTTTTATTATTTCTGTAACTTTAGGGCTTTATTAAAAATGCCAAGGCATTTCCAAAAATCATAAAATTAATCATGGCTACTGCTTAGAATATATCCAACAATATACATTTTAGTTTATGATTATTGGAGCATTTAAAATATTTTATAGCATTTAAATGCCCAAATGCAAATACTATATGGATTAAGCCAATGACCTTAAGATGTCCTAGAAAAATGTGCACCATTTTTGTCAAAGGTTTTAACCCAAAACAAAAAGGGTGGACTTTTTAGAAGAGCATTTCAGGTTCATTGAAAAAGTTTTTAGTAAACCCTAGTTGATCCAGGGGGGTGTTGGGGGTTCTATCATCCCCATTTAATCTTTCTGGGAAATTTAAACATGATGCAATCACTTTAATGCATGAACTAGCTAGGATGTGTCAAAGTGAGAGTTACCCTGTCCAGGAAAGTAATATAAGTTGTTGATGCTTATGCTTAGTGTGAATATGGTTGACATCAGTCATTTTCGTTAATATGGGATGCATGTGTAGTATTGCATTTCATGGCATGCTATGACACCGGTCATTTTCATTTTAAGTTGAACGTGAATATAACTCAACTTGAATATATCATTGACTGGGTCATGGTGCCGCTGAATCGAGATTTTCCCAGTGCAACCACATTTGCCTTTGTGGGAAGGCCTTGATTCGGTCCATTGACATGCCTCTGGTCGGTGCCTCCAACTAGGGAAGGTTATGGGCATGCTTACCCTGGCCTGGTAAGCAGGCATAACCTTGTGTGCTCGTTGTTGAGATTATGGTACTGGGTCCCCGAGTGGGATCGTTTTGGCCACGACGATGGTCATTGTGTCTTTGGTAGACACGGGGCCACCCAGGACTAGCCCGTTGGGGATTGGGTCGGAGTGGCCGGGAGAGTGTCATGGCAATGGAAGGGTTTCATCGGAATGTCACTGGTCCACCCGAATGGGAGTGTGAGGCCATGGGTTCCGTGGTGTGGGTACCGTGTGCTACCTCTGCAGAGTGTATAATCTATCGATAGCCGAGTCCACGGTCATGGACGCCTCGTAGTAGGTCCCACCATGAATCAATGTTTAATAAACTTGCACACTAAGTCATGAACTTTGCACAGTTGATGATGGCGGAAAGGCCATCGAGATGTTCGAGACCAAATATTGGTCATGGTTGTGATCGCCGTAAGGATCACGAGTTACTCTGGTCAAGACCACGATGGTGGTTTGTTCGTGATCCGAGAACGATCACGGTTGGTAAGTCGGTCCCGAGGGACGTTTATCACAAGAGCATGATCACAGCATGTTGGAACATTATTGCATTAATAACTGGTTAATTATCATGATATTGTTTGTCATTATGATTATGCCTGTTGTGAGCTTGCAAGTACATTCAATGTACTGACCTGGCGTGTCATGCCAGATTTCAGGAAAGTCGCGTTGGAAAGGAGCGTTGCTTGAGTCTAGATCGTGTCCACATCGGTGTCCCTGTGCTATGGAGTTTCCGCTACGACGTTGTTCTGCTGCCGAGTAGTTGTTATGATTGAGACCCCTTTATGTTCACTAAATAATGTACATATTGTTCAGTCGCACCGTGAGTGCTGCTTGGCCTCGACATCTGTTGTAATATAAACTCTAATCCGCTAGCATCAATAAAGCGGTTGTTTTTCTGTACCAAGATGTTGTGTGTTGCCAGAAGACATGGTCTCTGGGCTGGCAATGCATGGTAAACCGGTCGCTCTGAGTCGGGGTGCCACATCGATTGATGATAGCTTGCTGTTGCTGATGAAACTGAAGAAACTGTATCTATTACGGGCCAGTTGCCAACCAAACCAACATTGTCTCAATTACTGGTTCAAAGATGTCCCAAATCACGCACAAACATTTCAGTTGATACATACACCATAAGTTTGGTTGTCTGCTCTTTTAGATGCCCAGAAGCATGATTCTCAAGATCATTGCTCACTGAACATAAGATCAAATGTTCCAATTTATTTTATTGCTCAAAGAAGAATTGATGTTCTGTTGTGTTATCCTATGACACTATATGGCATCAAGTTGTTTGCTTCCATCAATTGGCTTGTGGGGTGTGCTTTGCACTATTATCAGTGTTTCTATCAGATTATTGTCTAGCTTAATGATCTGTTCCACCAACAGGTATGGAAGTTGTTGGTGTGGTGATCGCTGTAGGGCCCGGGCTGACTGGCAAGAAAGATGGGGATGTTGTCGCGTACGTAGGCAAGCCGATGGGCTCTTATGCTAAAGAGCGGATTATTCCAGCCAATGTTGGTTCCCGTCACGCCTTTGATTGATCACATAGCGGATGCTATCATGCTGAAGGGGATGACTGTCCATATGCTGGTTCGCCACATATTTATGGTACATTTTGTCTTGTTCCTTCTGTGTGACATACTGACCCGCTGCACATCCGTGTGAAGCACAACCACCCACTGCCGGAGGCGCCCCGCGCCCATGGTGATCTCAAGGCCCGGAAGACGCCGGGCTCCATACCGTTGACCCCATAGAACTAAGCGCCGCCATATTTTTTTGGGTAGGAGAAGAAGTAATAAATAGGGGACTCGGGGATGTATGTGCTCTAGAATCTACAATGCTTGTGAATATGTTCGCAGGTGTTGGCATCTAAACACTGAATACTCCATCTTTCTGTTTCACCTGGTTATGTTGGATTCAGTATGAATGAGTGCGTTTGGTGGTTATGAGTTGGATTGTGGTCTTGTTGTGCACATCACTGTTTGAAGCATGACGAGTTGTAAAGACCAATATTTTTCAATATAGTGACTTAGAAGGACAAGTATTTCCCTCAGTTTGTATATTATTTATATTCATGTCCACTTATACACTAGACTAATTATAACATGATGGATGTATAAGGCATGATGAGTTCATGTCAAGCACCTACAAGTCAGTCGTCAGCAAGTCGATAACATGGCATACTTGGTTTTACAAATTAAAGTAACAAGCGCAAACACCAATCCGCTGGTGCACCACAAGGTGGCATCAGCATTGCCGGATGAGAGGCTGCGGTGGATCGGCGTTGCTAGGAATTGATTTGGTTGTGTCAGGTGTGGGCTTGTAGCAAGCCTCTCTGGCCTCCTACCCCGGCATTGGGGGTAGACGGAAGAGGGGTAATTAAACAAAGATATATGTAAAATTGTAAAATCAAATGCTTTTTTCTTGCACTAGTTCCAAACATTCTGTAAATCAAGCATAATGACTAACAAATACTTGACAGAATATAAATAACATAATAGTTATTTAAATGCATGGATTAATCATTTCATTCAAGTAAGAAAGTCATCAATATTGAAATGACACCATAAAAATGTTGTTGTGGCTTGCCTTAGTGCAGATGAGGTTCACAAGCCTTCTGGTGATCCTCAAGACAAGCCTCACCCTCTGAAAATAAATTTAAGCACAAGAAGAAAATATCAAGAACTCTTCTGAAAATCACCAGAAATTCTAGACAGCTCAGAAAAATCTCATTTTTGGTGAGCTGCTACATTTCTTTACAAAGAACATGATGCAAAAAGAATCAATTCATTTGGACTTATGGTTGAAGAGTTATAGCTGTTTGAAGCTCTCTGGAAATGGATTGAATTTGAATTTAAATAAAACAGACTAGAGGGGTGACGTCGAAGACGTCAAGCCTCGGGGCGCCACCACTCGTACCGCTTCGCGCGCGTACTGAGTGGCTGAATAGCGGGCCCCACTAGTCAGGTGAGAAGGAGGGGAGAAGGAAACAGAGGGGGGTCGCGGCTTCGCCGGAGTTCTTGCCGGCAATGAGGGCTCCTTGGCCAAAACGAGAGGGAGGGATCGAGAGAGGGGGTGGAGGCGCACCTGCCCGTACTGTAGCGTAGCTAGGGGTGGTCGGACGGCGTTGGAATCGACCTCGCAAGCGGAGGCAGAGGGCGGTGGTCGCCGAAGATGAGGAAGACGACGAGCAAAGGCAACTTCAAGGGCTCCAGTGGGACGGGATGGCTTCACCGGAGAGAGGCGGAGGCCCTGGAAGGATCGCCCTGGCCTGGGAGGGGCTGGAGCTACCGCGACGACCAGAGGGGATCGCCGGCGAGCTCGAGCTCGAGGACAGCGGCCCGTGGCCTGCCCGGCCGGGCTACGGTTTCCTACGCCCTTGTGGGGTGTGTGGGAGTGGTGGATGGTGCTCGAGGAGGCTGGGGGCGGCTCCATTTATAGGCGAGCGGAGAGGGGGGTTTCGGGCTCCGCCGGTGGACACCTGTCCACGGTGCCCGGCGACGAGCGGCGTCAGTGAGAGGGGGAGAAGGCGACGCAGCTCACGCGACGACTGTTGGCGAATGGGGACGAGCACAGGAACGAGGAGAAGGCGACGAGCATAGTGCGCACTGCACTGTTAGGTTGGCCGGACTGTGCCCGTGCTCACTACGGTGAGCTCCAGCGTCGGCGAGCGTCGGGGGGAGCTAATGGCGTTGAGACGAGGATGGTGGCGAAGTTTGGCACGCTCGAGCAGACGAGGGAAGCGAGCACGCGCGAACAGAGCAATCGGCGGCACCCAGAGCGCGCCGACAAGCATGCTGGCATCATGGACACGCGTGGTCACCGCGTGAACTCCTCCCTCAGGCCGACCAACGTCCAAAGATCATGTCTGGCTTGATGTTCGTGGTAGTTTTGAGGATTACCACTCTTTGGTTTTGCTCCAGATGTAGTAGAGAAGATTTTACACGTAGGTAAGTTTCTGATCAGTAACTTTGAGATGTTACTGAGGTCAAATGGCTGGGAGTTGGGGGTTGTGCTTTGAAGGCTAGCCATCATCTACCAAGATGATGATGCACAAGAAAATTCAGGCACAATGGAGCAAGTAAAATGATAGTTGCTGTAGAAACCATCATTTCTGTTCAAAACAAAAAATATTTTCTGTAGCAAAAATATTCCAAAAAGTGATGAAATACTTTTGCTCAGGAAGGTGGCCTAGGGTTCAAAGAATATTTGGGAATTTTCTCAGATTTTTGTGGGCAAGAAAAATGAGGGTTGCTTTGGAGCTCATTGAACTAGCTAGGGTTTTAGAGAGGAAAAATGAATATTTTTCATTTAAGAAAAATATTCCCAAGATTATTGTGAGGTGGATCAGGAGGGGAATGATGATTAGAGAGGGGAATGATGCACTTGGGTGAAAGCCAAGGGTACCCAAGTGTTTAAGTCCATATGAAAAGATTCAAAAACCCCAATTTTCAAAATAAATCCAAATGAAAATCAGGCAAATAAGAGAGGGCAAAAATCAGGCTGTCACAATTGATCTAGTGAAATAATTGCAAGGCGTTTCATCCATACTGTACAAACAGGGGATCTAGCAAAATCAATTGGGCAAAGTACAAAGTACTTTTACGAACTAAAAGCTGCACTTATATGGATAATATGATTGTATTAGGAGAATAAAGATGTTGATAATGAACTATGGAGAAATACAATGATATCAAAACAACATTTTTTTCCGTTAGATCCATATATAACAGTAGAAGAACATCCAATTGATTGTATTATTACTTCAATGAACTAACTGGGAAGTAGCATTATTTAGAGCTACATATATTCAAGATGAAAGCATGTACACCAAACATTTTTGTGACCAAAACCAATAAAGCGTCAAACATTTCGCGGATCCATAGACATAAGAACATAGTGGACTGATACCCACACACCTAATAACTTCATGCCCTTTAGTGTGTCATTTGCAAGATATCCAGTAAAAGGATTATAAAGAGAGCTTAGCCATTCCACCTCTAGACAATACAATCAGATCTTTAGCTTAAGCTTAACAACTGAACTACAAGAGTAAACATGACACTCATGATAACAAATCAAAATGTCAACTTTCTTGCCTCACGGTGACATGTCAACCTACTTGCCTCACGGTGTACCGTGTACACCAAAAATCAGAGCTGGTGAGTGAATAAAACCTGCGGGCGGCTATGATCAGTGTCACTAGATTAAATAGTCCAAATATTTGTCGTAGGTCAAAGTGGTGTTCGAAACCTTTGAGAATCTGAAGTTCAGACTTGAGAATATAGAATGGCAAGACACATGTGCATGATGCACCCAGGAAGAATTCGCCTTCAGAGTGGCATCCAGGTAGAACTCAAAATAAAATCTACACTTATATGGACAATATGACTATATTAGGAGAATAGAGCTGTAGATACTGAACTATGGAGAAAAACTATCATAAGTAAATATCAAGAAGTATTTGTGCGGACAAATACAGTGGAATGCTGTACAACAAACCAGGTTTGACTCAAATCAAGTGCTTGGGTGTATCACTCTTGCATCTTTTCACTCTCCTTTCTGCTCAAACATTAGCCTTACATATTCTCTCCAACCTAAATAAACAAAATTGGGAAATAGTTAGTCACTAACAATATTCAGAAAATTGACGGTAAAATAATCATGTTGATATAAAAAACACAAAATTGGACCATAAGCCCATAATACGCGTAGACTGGTCGGCGCCCGTCATTGACGCTTCTTTCTCGGCGTCGCTGGGCACAAGCCCGTGTCGCTCGACCCACTGGTGTCATTAGACATCGGCATCACATCTCACCATGTCCCGCCTGGCATCTATATTCTGGCTTCTCACTTTGTCCTTGACGAGCTTTTCATCTCCCTTGATGTGTCCGGACCCAGTTCCTCAACTTTGACCAAATTCATGGCAATAAGCTACAGGTGCAGGGAGTACCTCGCAGAGGGCGTCCTCATGTCCAACTTGACAAATTAGTTTTTAAAGTTTTAAATATTCCCTTGCGTGGATGCAGTGACTTGTGTGCACGTGGGGTGGCATGCTCATTGTCATGGAATTGCATGTGGGGTGGTATGCTCATTGTCATGGAATTGACCATGTTTCGACACATTGTGAACTGGACACCACAGCCATCATAGGCGACGGTAGAAAGAAGGATGCGGCCTTTTTCTCATGGATGAGTGGCAAAATCTGTGGGAGATGTTCGGCTAGACTGTTAAGGGCTGAATTGGCTTATTTCAGTGAATTTGAACATTCTATGGGATGCCACTCATGGAATAATCACTGCCCATTAGGCCGTTACTGTCTGGTTGTTTGCTCATGTTCTCATATTCAGTAATTTTAATTTACAAAATAGTCTATGTAAACTTGTCCTGCAATTTAAGTGTTCAAGGAAGTGACTGAGGATTTCTGATGTCAATATCTTTAGATGGTAACCGGTTATGCACTCCTCATTTTCAAGTGGGTTCGACTTCTATTAAGTATATGAAAGTGCATTTGTTTCTTATGGCTTGTGTTATTTCTTCTTTAGAGGGTCACAGACATGGCTTTCTTCGCTGAGGACGACCATCGTTTAGCAAGGTATTGTGTACGGAACAATAACATAATCTGGATTTGTTCACCCAGTTGGCAGCCCAACAAAAAGCTGTCTTCACTCTCCTTTGGAGATGACATACTTAACAGTCTGGGGCCATGCTTCTTTATTATTTATACTATATAAAAATATCTAATCCTTTTCCTTATTCTTTATTATTGTGTGGGTCATATATGCTAAGTTGCTCTCTTCTACTGCAGCGCAAGTGTGGATGGACAGACATACAGTAATCTCATGTCTGGCTAACATATTTATTTTTTGCAAGAAAAGTGAATTTTGGAGTTTCAGCTAAAAACTTCCACGAGCAAATCCAGGTTGTGTCTACACACGGACCTTGACAGCTTCAAAGGGGCACAGAGTGATATCAGAAATTACCTCAACAGAAGTTGAACCTGCAAGGTAAATTAGGGTCTTGTACTTCACGGCATTGTCAGGCCCAGCCATATCTGAGTAGGTCTTCTTAAAGAACTTGTAGAACCCAAACTTGCAAGCCCCCTGAGCACTGTAACCAAGCAAGATACCCATCCCCTGAAGAATCCCCTAGCTCCTTGCTCCTTTAACAGAACACCAAATCCAGATAAGATGCTCTTGTAATTCGTCGAGTCAATCTAAAACAATTGATAGAAATGTGTTAAGTCCAAAATACTTACTTCAAACCTATCAACACTTCAGCAATTGTAGCTTAGAATTCCAAGATGGAGAGCAAACACATAGCTGTACATCTCAAATTCCATTATTCTCAACCAAGAAGAAACCCTTTTCTTAGAAATCAGAGTACATCTCATGAATAAATCACACCCACCTCAATTATCCATTTATACGCATCACATGCATCAGCTAATCAACCCATATGAACTGCTTGCTTGTTTTATTTTATACAGTAGCTAATCCACCAAAAGAAGCTAAGGAACCCGGAACAAAAGCACACAAGGAATCATTGCAGGTAGTTCTATGTCCTGGAAGAAACACAAGAACCAGGCACATATCATGAAGAATCATCACCTGCAGGTGTATTTCTTAAGCACACACATTGGAAGAACCATCAGATGCAGGCAAATACAACAAACACGTACACATGGAGAGTTTCGTCGTCCTGTAGGGAGCAGCCGGCCCCATTTAACCTCATCGTGGATCTGGTCATGGCCATGGCGGCTAGACATGGATCTCGCTGTTGCCTTGGCCTCCCGTCTCACCTTCCTCCTCCTCTCTCCACACCGGAACCGGCCGGTCTGCCCCAGATCGAGCAAGCCCACACTAACCCACACTAGCAGGAGATCGTCGCCTGGGTGTTAGTTCATGGTGTTGCTGCCCCAAATCGGGGGGTGGGGGAGGAGCGGTTGGTGCTCTAGTTCGGCGATGGGAGGAGCCGGGAGGGGGAGAGAAAGGAGTGCCCAGTGCGAGGGTGCTCCACGACGGGAGGGTAGCTAAGGAAGGGAGGCCGGCGTGGTGGGAGAAGGCGGCGAGCAGGAGACGCGCCGGCGAAGCCCTGCCCGAAACCCTAGCCATGGGGTGGGGATGGGAGCGGGCGATAGAGGCTGGGAGCGGGCGATAGAGGCTGGGAGCGGAGAAACTGGCTAGAGGGGAGGGAGGCGCAGACTGTGGGGAGCTCGGGTACGTGTTGCGCGGCGCCGGAGCTCATTGGAAGCGGCCGGTGTGGGTGGTGGCGGCGGCAAGGACATCTGCGCGAGAGGGAGAGGAGGCGAGTGCGAGCCCGTGCTCTGTTTGTGGTCGGGTGTTTTTTTTTCTTTAGAAAAAACAAAACGCTGCCCACTTAAATAGGACTGCGTGTTAAATTCTCAGAAACAGAGGGACTTTTCTGCAAAAACACTGACAACGTAAGACCAAAAGCAATCGCTGGTTTATTATTAGGGAGAGATGTTGAACTTTTTTGAAATGCACGCTTAACAAATTTCTATAGATGATGAACATTTTTTATACGTAGCGAATTTTTTTTCAATGTACAGTTAACACTTTTCTTCAATACATTGAACTATTTTTAATATATACAATTTTAAGAAATGAAAAAAAAGGAATTTTGAACTTTTATTGGAATTCGGAATTCCAATTTTTTTAAATGTGAGTTAATTTGGGGAAAATGAACAATTTTTTATGACGTGAGCAAAATTTGGAATTTCAATTTTTTTTTTGGAAATTCTGAATATTTTTTAAAAATTTAAATTTATGGGAAACAGAAAGGCACAAAATAAGGTAGAAAGGAAAAATATAAGGAAGAAATAAGCAGAAAGAAAAAATAATATGAAGAAACCAGAAAAAAAACTACAAATGAAATCAAAATAGTAGAAAAACTTAGAGAACCTTCTAAAATGTTCCCAAAATTGGTTGCTTGCTCGAAGTGGGCCGGCCGGTGTCATGTCGGGCGCTCGCTTTGCTTGAGCGAAGCCGCGATTGTTTGACACCCATGGGCGGCAAATAGGATTCGCCGTTCGGGGAGTAGAGTTATATAGACGGCGCCAAGCACAAAAGGCCGCCTGGCCGAGGCTTCCCATTGTCGCATGCGGAAACTGGGAAAAATATATCAAACAAGAAATGGGAGTGCGAGGGATCAAACCCTATAATCCCACAGCTGACCGCTCGTTGGTAGGCACAAACGCTCATAAGCTTTCATGTCTTACTACAAAAGCGTGGACTACTAGAACTATCTTTTCAGCGTCCGGTTTACTGTAGCGAGCAGGTCTTTTTTCCACTTTTTCTGTTAGTTTTTTTGTTTCTTTTGCATTTTTCTAGTTTTTCTTTTCCTTTTCTTTGTCTTTTTCAAAAAATGCCCGCCCTTCTAAAAATTTGTCAAAAATTTCAAAAAATGTTTGCTTTCCAAATTTTGTTAATAAAATACAAATATTCTCTTTTAAAAAATTATACAAAAATTTCCAAAAAAATGTCTGAGTCTTTCTAAATTGCTTAGAATGTCAAACTACGAACATTTGTTAAAAATGGCAAACAAAATTGTCAACACAAACATTTTATGAATTTTGGATAATTTTTGAAATGCATTAAAAAATTGTAATTAAAAGAAACAGAAAGTAGGAACAGAAAATTGAAACATTTTTTAATTTCCATGAATATTTGTGTATTTGTGTAGAAAAAACACCATGTTAAACTTAGGATGTCCGGGTAGCCGAGAAGGCTTCCGTTAGCATGTAGTTTTCCTAAGTTGAATGCCCCATTTATTTGCAATTTTCGTTAATCCTGTTGGGTACCCGTTGTGCCGGCCCAAGTATTCACAGATTTAAAATAAGTTCATCAATTATGAAAATATGTAACGAATTTCAAAAAAAATACGGGTTTTGGATTTTTTTCGTAAAAGTTGAAAATAGTGAGTGGGTTTGGAAACAAGTGCATGGAGTTGAAAACAAAGTTCGCGAATTTAAGAAAACATTCATGAATTTGAAAATTTCACCGATTTAAGAAAAAGTTCATGATTTAAAAATAGTTCACGTTTAAAAATAGTTCATGATTTGTTTTTGTGAAATTCATGAACTTTTTTGTGCAAGTGATCTGATTGGTCCATGTAATTGACGCCCAGCCGCATACGCGTTGGGCGGTACATGTGACACGCGCGCTCGTCGCTACATGTGACATGAATTTTTCAACATCAACACAAAAAAACAAAAAAGATTGTTTTTTAGTTTGGTCTTCAGTCTATCACTTTTTGTGCCCACCCATAGCTCCAAGGATGAAGAAGGTTTATGAAATTGAAAAAGTTCATCGATTTGAAAAAAAAATCATGAATTGGACAAAAAATATCATGAAATTGAAAATGTTTGTCGATTTGAAAAAAGTTCATGAATTAAATAATATGTTCACAGGAGGCCGTCTGACTAGGCCGGTCTATTGTCACGCACGGAAATAGGAAAAAATTCGAATAACAATTTTAAGTACTTGTTTAAATTATGATTTAAATACTTTGTTCGCATGCACCCCCCCCCCCCCCCCCCCCGCTGGCAAAAGTCAACATACTTGAAGTTACCTTAATTTTTTTTCATGACCTTGTATGATCTATTCAAGGCATCTTACCAAGTTATTTTGGTTTTTGACAAATTTTGTATTTTCTATAGTTTTCTCGGTCAAAAAAGCTCGATAAATGGTCGGACGTGTCGCAACTTACATACGGTGTCGGAAATCATTCAAATCTGGCATGGATGCCTAACATGAGAATATGCCCATTTGCATGCAGAAGTTGCGGGGACAGTCCTCGGATTTCTTGGTTTTTCCTAGTGAAAAAACCTTAAAATATTGCCCGCACGAGACGCAACATGTATTCACCGTCCAATATGTCAAATTTGGGTTGGGGGACTACCTTAGGTATGCCCACATGATGGCAAAATTTGGTGTCATCTCATGCATGGCAGCAGACATGCCATGTACAACCAGAACCTTTCGGGTAGGTCGGCATGGCAAGTCTCGAAGAACTTTTTTTCACCTCCACCAAATGGACCGAATTTTATTCACACATTGGCATCACCATGGCCAACATGCATGCTAAGTTTCGTTGGTTATGACGTTTTATGCATTTTATAGGGTTTTCCCGTGAAAAATCCATAAAAACACAGCCGAACATGACGCAACGTGCGTTTGGTGTCCGAATTCGTTAAACTTTTGCATGGAGGCCTTACGCTGGCAATATTTGGTGTCATTTCATGCACGACAAGGACCTACACCATGTTCAACCGGGATCATTCGGGTCTGCCGGTAGGGTAAGTCACGAACCAGTTTTTCTCTTCACATTAACCAAATGGAGCCAAAAAAATTCCACACACTGGCATCACCATGAAAGGCATGCATGCCAAGTTTCATTTCATTATGGCATGATATGCATTTTCTAGGGTTTTCCCAATGAAAAAACCCTTAAATATTGCCCGCACATGACACAACGTGCATTCGATGTCCGAATTCATACAAATTTTGCGAAGAGGACTACCTTGGGCATGCCCATGCGCTGGAAACATTTAGTGTCACTTCATGCGCGGTAGGACCTACATAATGTTCAACCGGGATCGTTCAGGTCTGCCGGTATGACAAGTATCGAAGCAGTTTTTTTAAGTCCATAAAATGGAATCAAATTTTTTCCATACTCATATCACCATGGAAAGCATGCGCCTAGTTTGGTTGTTTTCTGACATTCTAGGCATTTTCTATGGCCTTCCCCATGAAAATGCCATAAAATACTGCCCGCACATGATGCAACATGCGTTTGGTGTCCAAAATCGTTCAAATTTTGCATGGAGGCCTTCCATGGACATGCCCATATGTTGGCAAATTTTGGTGTCACTTTATGCATGGCAGTACCTACACCATGTTCAACCGGGATCGTTCGGGTCTACCGCTAGGGTAATGTAACACTTCGGTAGTTAAGCTACAGTAAGCACACACTAATGGTGCCATATCATCGCAATTAATTTTCTAAAAATCACTTTGATCCAAACCCAAGTAATTCAAATTTAAAAGTACAAGTCAAATATTTACGTCCTCAAACATGCAAACAAAATAGTTCATAATATTACTAATATTCAATAGGTGTTTGTCATGAAGAAACCCACATCAAATGAATTCTTAAATTGACCCTAGAGATATTTTAGGTGGTCCAACAACATTTAAATTTGTACTTTAAAATAAACAATAATTTAAACATTTACAAATAAAATAAAATTTTGTGTGTGGCCTCAAAATGTTTCCTTGAATCTAAGTGCTAACTTTCATCAGTAAACAAAATCATTTCCCACTCAATTAATAGATAACGAGCTATATTATTTAGCAGATAGGGGAAGATTAAAACTATTATGCGCTATGCACTTTAAGCCCAGTGATACAGTGCAGCCCAGCCCGCCTAGACTACCTCCTCCCTCGCTACAGAGCAGGAGCATGGCGTGGCGGACATCCACCCCGCCGAGGCCACCGTGTCAGCCATCCCATGGGTCCCCGGGGTGGATAAGTGCCTCCCTCGACGCCTCTCTCCCAATGTGAACCCTAGCTCGATCCCCTTCGCTCCCTCACCCTCTACCTCCTCTGGATCGAGATCGCCTCGGCGGATAGGAGCGCGCCATCGCGAACCACTGCGTCCGCCAGCGACCTCATGCTACACTACCGCGTCCAGGAGACTTGCCGACTTCATCTTCATCAACCATGGGCGCAGAATCGAACTACGCCACGCCGCATCGTCGCCTTCTCCGCCTCGGCCAACGAGCTCCGCCGCGTCGATTCACCACCTCCGGGCACCCCTGCACCTCCCCGACCTCGCCTTCATGCTCGCTGTGAGCTCCCCTCTCGCTCCCCTGCCTTAGCCCCTTGATTCCGTTGCCGAAGTCGCCGCTACGCGCCATGGCCGCCGTGGCCGCCCCGGGGCTCCGCCCCTCGCTACCGCTGCGGCTTGCTGCTCGCCTTGGACCTCGCTAGCTCCGCCTGCTGCTAATGCTCGCCGGTGCCCCACCAACCTTCTGCTTGCCCGCGCGCCAGCCCCCTGCCGCGCTCGCCGCCCGTGTGTTGTGCCTGCTGCGCGCGCACGCCCTGGCTACCCCGGCAGTCACGCCCCCACGAGCGCGTCCGCGTGCATGCCGCTCGCTTCGCTGCTGCTTTGCTGCTCCCGCCGCCTCCTGTTGGTGTTGCCTGCTACTATCAATTACTGTAGATGCGGCTAGCTTTGCGAATATTACATCGAGTAACCTCCTAGACTGCCTCTAAACTGCGGTTGAACAACTGTTAACAGGGCTAAAAAAAATATGGGAAGGTAGTACACTTGACAAGGCTCAAATGTGTTCATTGGACCAAATCCATTTGATGGATGGATTAAATCCTATGAAATTCACAAATTGCTATCTTCTGTTAACATAAAACATACTTAACCCCTAGCAGCGTGTGTGCGTGCTGTGTAGGCGTGTGTGCGTGTGAGTGTGTGTGGCCGATGTGCCCATATGTGTGGGGCTGCCCCAAAACTAGTTTAGGTCTAATTTAATTAGGTGAATTAGTTTTTTGAGAGATAATGGGCAGCCTCATTCATACATTTCAGAACTGTTCAGTACAAACTATATTCCTGATAACTCAGGAGATACATTAAACCAGCATGACCCTTCATCATGTTCAGCAGACTTTGCTAGAACATGAGCTGCCTCATTACAACTTCGACTAATATGAGTAAAACAACAGGATAAGAACCTTGGAGCCCTATCTTAATATCAAAAATTACAGCACCTGTGTGAGACCTGTCATCCATTTTACTCTTAATTTTGTTGATCAAACTGGCACAATCTGTCTGTTGGGGAACGTAGCAGAAATTCAAAATTTTCCTACGTGTCACCAAGATCTATCTATGGAGAGACCAGCAACGAGTAGAAAGAGAGTGCATCTACATACCCTTGTAGATCGCTAAGCGGAAGCGTTCAAGTGAACGGGGTTGATGGAGTCGTACTCGTCGTGATTCAAATCACCGATGATCCTAGTGCCGAACGGACGGCACCTCCGCGTTCAACACACGTACAGCCCGGTGACATCTCCTACGCCTTGATCCAGCAAGGAGAGAGGGAGAGGTTGAGGAAGACTCCATCCAACAGCAGCACAACGGCGTGGTGGTGGTGGAGGAGCGTGGCAATCCAGCAGGGCTTCGCCAAGCACCATGGGAGAGGAGGAGTAGGGAGAGAGGTAGGGCTGTGCCAGAACTTCGTGTATAGCTCCCATGCGCCTCCCCACTATATATAGGGGTGGAGGGGCTGGTTTCTTGCCCTCCAAGTCCATTGGGGCGTTGGCCAAGGTGGGAGGAAAGAAATCTCATTATTTCCTTCCCCACCGATTGTTATCCCCCCTTTTTAGGGATCTTGATCTTATCCCTTCAGGATATGATCTTATTCCTTCTAAGGGGGATCTTGGTGCGCCTTGACCAGGGGTGTGGGGCCTTGCCCCCACTACCCACGTCCATGTGGGTCCCCCCATGCAGGTGGGCCCCACTCCGGAACCTTCTAGAACCTTCCCGGTACAATACCGAAAAATTCCGAACATTTTCCGGTGGCCAAAATAGGACTTCCCATATATAAATCTTTACCTCCGGACCATTCCGGAACTCCTCGTGACGTCCGGGATCTCATTCGGGACTCCGAACAACATTCGGTAACCACATACAAACTTCCTTTATAACCCTAGCGTCATCGAACCTTAAGTGTGTAGACCCTACGGGTTCGGGAGACATGTAGACATGACCGAGACGTTCTCCGGTCAATAACCAACAGCGGGATCTGGATACCCATGATGGCTCCCACATGTTCCACGATGATCTCATCGGATGAACCACGATGTCAAGGACTTAATCAATCCTGTATTCAATTCCCTTTGTCTATCGGTATGTTACTTGCCCGAGATTCGATCGTCGGTATCCAATACCTTGTTCAATCTCGTTACCGGCAAGTCACTTTACTCGTTCAGTAACACATCATCCCGTGATCAACTCCTTGGTCACATTGCGCATATGATGATGTCCTACCGAGTGGGCCCAGAGATACCTCTCCGTTTACACGGAGTGACAAATCCCAGTCTCGATCCGCATAAAAAAATAGATACTTTCGGAGATACCTGTAGTGCACCTTTATAGTCACCCAGTTACGTTGTGACGTTTCATACACCCAAAGCACTCCTACGGTATCCAGGAGTTACACGCTCTCATGGTCGAAGGAAGAGATACTTGACATTGGCAAAGCTCTAGCAAATGAACTACACGATCTTTTGTGCTAGTCTTAGGATTGGGTCTTGTCCATCACATCATTCTCCTAATGATGTGATCCCGTTATCAACGACATCCAATGTCCATAGCCAGGAAACCATGACTATCTATTGATCACAACGAGCTAGTCAACTAGAGGCTCACTAGGGACATATTGTGGTCTATGTATTCACACGTGTATTACGATTTCCGGATAATACAGTTATAGCATGAATAAAAGACAATTATCATGAACAAGGAAATATAATAATAATACTTTTATTATTGCCTCTAGGGCATATTTCCAACAGTCTCCCACTTGCACTAGAGTCAATAATCTAGTTCACATCGCCATGTGATTAACACTCACAGGTCACATCGCCATGTGACTAATACCCAAGAGTTTACTAGAGTCAGTAGTCTAGTTCACATCACTATGTGATTAACACTCAATGAGTTTTATGTTTGATCATGTTGCTTGTGAGAGAGGTTTTAGTCAATGGGTCTGAACCTTTCAGATCCGTGTGTGCTTTACAAATCTCTATGTCATCTCCTAGATGCAGCTACCACGCTCTATTTGGAGCTATTCCAAACAACTGTTCTACTTGGAGCTATTCTAAATTATTGCTCCATTATATGTATCCGGTCTCTCTACTCAGAGCTATCCGGATAGGTGTCAAGCTTGCATCGTCGTAACCTTTACGACGAACTCTTTTACCACCTCCATAATCGAGAAAATTCCTTAGTCCACTAGTTACTAAGGATAACTTTGACCGCTGTCCTGTGAGCCATTCTTGGATCACTCTTGTACCCCTTGACTGACTCATGGCAAGGCACACTTCAGGTGCGGTACACAGCATAGCATACTGAAGAGCCTACGTCTTAAGCATAGGGGACGACCTTCGTCCTTTCTCTCTATTCTGCCGTGGTCGAGCTTTAAGTCTTAACTTCGTACCTTACAACTCAGGCAAGAACTCCTTCTTTGACTGGTCCATCTTGAACACCTTCAAGATCATGTCAAGGTATGTGCTCATTTGAAAGTATTATTAAGAATTTTGATCTATCCTTATAGATCTTGATGCTCAATGTTCAAGTAGCTTAATCCAGGCTTTCCATTGAAAAACACTTTCAAAATAACCCTATATGCTTTCCAGAAATTCTACGTCATTTCTGATCAACAATATGTCAACAACATATACTCATCAGAAATTCTATAGTGCTCCCACTCACTTCTTTGGAAATACAAGTTTCTCATAAATTTTGTACAAACCCAAAAATTTTGATCATCATCAAAGCATACATTCCAACTCCGAGATGCTCACTCCAGTCCTTAGAAGGATTGCTGGAGCTTTGCATACTTATTAGCATCTTTCGGGATTGACAAAACCTTCCGGTTGTATCACATACAACCTTTCCTCATTAAAATCGTCGAGGAAACAATGTTTTGACATCCTATCTGCAAGATTTCATAAATAATGCAGTAATCGCTAATATAATTCCAACAGACTCTTAGCATCGCTACGAGTGAGAAAATCTCATCGTAGTCAACTCCTTGAACTTGTCGGAAAACATCTTAACGACAAGTCGAGCTTTCTTAGTGGTGACATTTACCATCATTGTCCGTCTTCCTTTTGAAATCCATCTGTACTCATTAGCCTTACGACCATCGAGCCGTTCTGCCAAAGTCTACACTTTGTTTTCATACATGGATCCTCTCTCGGATTTTATGGCCTCAAGCCATTTATCGGAATCCGGGCCCACCATCGCTTCTCCATAGCTCGTAGGTTCATTGTTGTCTAGCAACATGATCTTCAAGACAGGATTACGTACCACTCTGAAGTAGTACGCATCCTTGTCATCCTACGAGGTTTGGGAGTGACTTGATCCGAAGTTTCATGATCAATATCATAAGCTTCCACTTCAATTGGTGTAGGTGCCACAGGAACAACTCCCTGTGCCCTGTCACACACTAGTTGAAGAGACGGTTCAATAACCTCATCAAGTCTCCACCATCCTCCCACTCAATTCTTTCGAGAGAAACTTTTCCTAGAGAAAGGACCCGATTCTAGAAACAATCCATATTGCTTTCGGATCTGAATTAGGAGGTATACCCAACTGTTTTGGGTTTCCTATGAAGATGCATTTTATCCGCTTTGGGTTCGAGCTTATCAACCTGAAACTTTTTCATATAAGCGTCGCAGCCCGAAACTTTTAAGAAACGACAACTTAGGTTTCTCTAAACCATAATTCATACGGTGTAATCTCATCGGAATTACGTGGTGCCCTATTTAAAGTGAATGTGGTTGTCTCTAATGCCTAACCCATGAACGATAGTGGTAATTCGATAAGAGACATCATGGTACGCACCATATCCAATAGGGTGCAACTATGATGTTCGGACACACCATCACATTATGGTGTTCCAGGCGGTATTAATTGCGAAACAATTTCCACAATGTCTTAATTGTGTGCCAAAACTCGTAACTCAGATATTCATCTCTATGATCATATCATAGACATTTTATCCTCTTGTCACAATGATCTGCTACTTCACTCTGAAATTACTTGAACCATTCAATAATTCAGACTTGTGTTTCATCAAGTAAATATACTCAACATTTACTCGAATCATCTGTGAAGTAAGAACATAATGATATTCACTGCATGCCTCAGCACTCATTCGACTGCACACATCAAAATGTGTTACTTCCAACAAGTTGCTATCTTGTTCCATCTTATTGAAAATGAGGCTTTTCAGTCATCTTGCCCATGTGGTATGATTTGCATATCTCAAGTGATTCAAAATCAAGTGAGTCCGAACGATCCATTTGCATGGAGTTTCTTCATGCATATACACCAATAGACATGGTTCGCATGTCTCAAACTTTTCAAAAACGAGTGAGTCCAAAGATCCATCAACATGGAGCTTCTTCATGTGTTTTATACCATTATGACTTACATGGCAGTGCCACAAGTAAGTGGTACTATCATTAATATCTTATATCTTTTGGCATGAAAATGTGTATCACTACGACCGAGATTCAATAAACCATTCCTTTAGGTGCAAGACCATTGAAGGTATTATTCAAAAATAGAGTAACCATTATTCTCCTTAAATGAATAACCGTATTGCGATAGACATAATCCAATCATGTCTATGCTCAACGCAAACACCAATCTCGATGGTAGAGGGAGCGTGCGATGCTTGATCATATCAACCTTGGAAACACTTCCAACATATATCGTCAGCTCACCTTTAGCTAGTCTCCGTTTATTCCGTAGCTTTTATTTCGAGTTACTAACACTTAGCAACCGAACCGGTATCCAATACCCTGGTGCTACTAGGAGTACTAGTAAAGTACACATTAACATAATGTATATCCAATATACTTCTATCGACCTTGCCAGCCTTCTCATCTACCAAGTATCTAGGGTAATGCTGCTCCAGTGGTTGTTCCCCTTATTACAGAAGCACTTAGTCTCGGGTTTGGGTTCAACCTTGGGTTTCTTCACTAGAGCAGCAGCTGAATTGCCGTTTCATGAAGTATCCCTTTGTTCCCTTGCCCTTCTTGAAACTAGTGGTTTCACCAACCATCAACAATTGATGCTCCTTCTTGATTTCTACTTTCGCGGTGTCAAACATCATGAATATTTCAAGGATCATCATATCTATCCCTGATATGTTATAGTTAATCACGAAGCTCTAGCAGCTTGGTGGCAATGACTTTGGGGAAACATCACTATCTCATCTGGAGGATCAACTCCCACTCGATTCAAGTGATTGTTGTGCTCAGACAATCTGAGCACAAGCTCAACGATTGAGCTTTTCTCCCTTAGTTTGCAGGCTAAGAAAATCGTCGGAGGTCTTATACTTCTTGACGTGGGCACGAGCCTGAAATCCCAATTTCAGCCCTCGAAACATCTCATATGTTCCGCAACGTTTCGAAAACGTCTTTGGTGCCTCTACTTAAACCATTTAATTGAACCATCACGTAGTTATCAAAACGTGTATGTCCGATGTTCGCAACATCGACAAATGACGTTGGGGTTCAGCACACTGAGCGGTGCATTAAGGACATAAGCTTTCTACTGATCGCATAATCACTACTATCAACTTTCAACTATATTTTCTCTAGGAACATATCTAAACAGTGGAACTAAAGCGCGAGCTTACGACATAATTTGCAAAAGGTCTTTTGACTATGTTCAGGATAATTAAGTTCATCTTGTGAACTCCCACTTAGATAGACATCCCTCTGGTCATCTAAGTGATCACATGATCCGAGTCAACTAGGCCGTGTCCGATCATCACGTGAGACGGACTAGTCATCATCGGTGAACATCTTCATGTTGATCGTATCTACCATACGACTCATGCTCGACCTTTCGGTCTCCGTGTTCCGAGGCCATGTCTGCACATGCTAGGCTCGTCAAGTTAACCCTAAGTGTTTTCGCTGTGTAAAACTGTCTTACACCCGTTGTATGTGAACGTAAGAATCCATCACACCCGATCATCACGTGGTGCTTAGAAGCGACGAACTGTAGCAACGGTGCACAGTTAGGGGAGAACACTTCTTGAAATTTTGTAAGGGATCATCTTATTTACTACCGTCGTCCTAAGCAAACAAGATGCATAAACATGATAAACATCACATGCAATCAAATAGTGACATGATATGGCCAATATCATTTTGCTCCTTTTGATCTTCATCTTCGGGGCTCCATGATCATCATCGTCACTGGCACGACACCATGATCTCCATCATCATGATCTCCATCATCGTGTCTTCATGAAGTTGTCACGCCAACGACTACTTCTACTTCTATGACTAACGCGTTTAGCAATAAAGTAAAGTAGTTTACATGGCGTTCTTCAATGACACGCAGGTCATACAATAAATAAAGACAACTCCTATGGCTCCTGCCGGTTGTCATACTCATCGACATGCAAGTCGTGAATCCTATTACAAGAACATGATCAATCTCATACATCACATATCATTCATCACATTCTTCTTGGCCATATCACATCACATAGCATACCCTGCAAAAACAAGTTAGACGTCCTCTAATTGTTGTTGCATGTTTTACGTGGCTGCTATGGGTTTCTAGCAAGAACGTTTCTTACCTACGCAAGACCACAACGTGATATGCCAATTGCTATTTACCCTTCATAAGGACCCTTTTCATCGAATCTGTTCCGACTAAAGTGGGAGAGACTGGCACCCGCTAGCCACCTTATGCACCAAGTGCATGTCAATCGGTGGAACCTGTCTCACGTAAGAGTACGTGTAAGGTCGGTCCGGGCCGCTTCATCCCACAATACCGTCGAAACAAGATTGGACTAGTAACGGTAAGCATATTGAACAACATCAACGCCCACAACTACTTTGTGTTCTACTCGTGCAAAGAATCTACGCAATAGACCTAGCTCATGATGCCACTGTTGGGGAACGTAGCAGAAATTCAAAATTTTCCTACGTGTCACGAAGATCTATCTATGGAGAGACCAGCAACGAGTAGAAAGAGAGTGCATCTACATACCCTTGTAGATCGCTAAGTGGAAGCGTTCAAGTGAACGGGGTTGATGGAGTCGTACTCGTCGTGATTCAAATCACCGATGATCCTAGTGCCGAACGGACGGCACCTCCGCGTTCAACACATGTACAGCCCGGTGACGTCTCCCACGCCTTGATCCAGCAAGGAGAGAGGGAGAGGTTGAGGAAGACTCCATCCAACAGCAGCACAACGGCGTGGTGGTGGTGGAGGAGCGTGGCAATCCAGCAGGGCTTCGCCAAGCACCATGGGAGAGGAGGAGTAGGGAGAGAGGTAGGGCTGTGCCAGAACTTCGTGTATAGCTCCCATGCGCCTCCCCACTACATATAGGGGTGGAGGGGCTGGTTTCTTGCCCTCCAAGTCCATTGGGGCGTTGGCCAAGGTGGGAGGAAAGAAATCTCATTATTTCCTTCCCCACCGATTGTTATCCCCCCTTTTTAGGGATCTTGATCTTATCCCTTCGGGATATGATCTTATTCCTTCTAAGGGGGGATCTTGGTGCGCCTTGACCAGGGGTGTGGGGCCTTTCCCCCACTACCCACATCCATGTGGGTGCCCCCATGCAGGTGGGCCCCACTTCGGAACCTTCTAGAACCTTCCCGGTACAATACCGAAAAATCCCGAACATTTTCCGGTGGCCAAAATAGGACTTCCCATATATAAATCTTTACCTCCGGACCATTCCGGAACTCCTCGTGACGTCAATCTCATCCGGGACTCCGAACAACATTCGGTAACCACATACAAACTTCCTTTATAACCCTAGCGTCGTCGAACCTTAAGTGTGTAGACCCTACGGGTTCGGGAGACATGTAGACATGACCGAGACGTTCTCCGGTCAATAACCAACAGCGGGATCTGGATACCCATGATGGCTCCCACATGTTCCACGATGATCTCATCGGATGAACCACGATGTCAAGGACTTAATCAATCCTGTATTCAATTCCCTTTGTCTATCGGTATGTTACTTGCCCGAGATTCGATCGTCGGTATCCAATACCTTGTTCAATCTCGTTACCGGCAAGTCACTTTACTCGTTCCGTAACACATCATCCCGTGATCAACTCCTTGGTCACATTGCGCATATGATGATGTCCTACCGAGTGGGCCCAGAGATACCTCTCCGTTTACACGGAGTGACAAATCCCAGTCTCGATCCGCATAAAACAATAGATACTTTCGGAGATACCTGTAGTGCACCTTTATAGTCACCCAGTTACGTTGTGACGTTTGATACACCCAAAGCACTCCTACGGTATCCAGGATTTACACGCTCTCATGGTCGAAGGAAGAGATACTTGACATTGGCAAAGCTCTAGCAAATGAACTACACGATCTTTTGTGCTAGTCTTAGGATTGGGTCTTGTCCATCACATCATTCTCCTAATGATGTGATCCCGTTATCAACGACATCCAATGTCCATAGCCAGGAAACCATGACTATCTGTTGATCACAACGAGCTAGTCAACTAGAGGCTCACTAGGGACATATTGTGGTCTATGTATTCACACGTGTATTACGATTTCCGGATAATACAGTTATAGCATGAATAAAAGACAATTATCATGAACAAGGAAATATAATAATAATACTTTTATTATTGCCTCTAGGGCATATTTCCAACACTGTCTCCACAAGGATTTTCTGGAAACCGGAATCTTCAGCAAAAAACAACGCATGGCGCATTGCAATAGCTTCACCCAGCTCCGGATTATCAACATAATGAATAAACCCTCTGCTTGCTGCCAGCACCCGACCTAGATGATTTCGGATCACAACACCAATGCCCATGCGTTTAGTCTGGGCAAAAATCGCAGCATCAACATTGACCTTGACCGACTCAGCCGGCGGCGGAGACCACTTCGGGATTGACACCTGGTGCTCACGCCTATTGGAGCCAACCGACCTGAAATTGTGCAATAAGATGAAATCAACATAAGCTTTGATCTTGCCTGCCACACGTGAAGGATGAGACATTTTTTCACCATTTCTTATGTTGTTCCGGTTCTCCCATATATGCCAAATCGCCACAGCAAGGATCAGTGCATGTAAATCTGAAGCACTAGAAATCCAATCCAGAAGCCATTGTTGTATATGGACAAAGCTTTTCAGTTTTAAAGACAAGTTAAAACACTTTTTAAGCTCAGCCCAGATTTCTTTAACATAGTGGCACAAAAGGGGGCAGTGTTCCAGAGTCTCAAACTTGTTACAATATATGCAATCATACCTTTTTGCAATTGACCGTTTGTGGAGTTGATCACCCGTGGGAAGGCAATTGTGAGCTATTCTCCATAGTACTATCTTCATTTTATCTGGACACTGAATTCTCCACAGATTCTTCCACAACTTCTGCATAACATCTTGATTCGAGGAAGATCCACTGCCAACAGAACTTCGATTGATCCAGAACTGATTTGTTCTTACTAGATTGTAGCCCGACCTCACTGTATAAATTCCATTTTTGGTATATGGCCAGGAAGCAAAGTCGCTGCACCCTTCAGAGCTTAGGGGAATTTTAAGAATTCTTTCTGCAATGTCACGATCAAAGAGTTCTCTAACAGTATCTTCTTTCCAAGTGGAGCCGTTACTAGAGATTAGAGAGCTCACTGTTTGGTTATCTTCCACTGGAATTAATGTTTGCATTGTCCCATGTATGGTGTCTGGTATCCAATTATCCCGGATGATAGAAAGTTGTTTTCCGTCTCCAACTCTCCATAACAATCCTCTCCGTAGGAGCTCCTTCCCATACATAATGCTTCTCCATGTGTAAGATGCTGCTCTTGGACATTTTGAGTTCCAAAAGTCTCCATCAGGAAAATATCTCCCTTTCATTACACGGTGACATAGAGAGAGGGGCTCCAATAACAGTTTTAGGATTATTTTTTTGCTCCTTAGCTAGTTTTAGTAGTGCTAAGTTAGTCTAGTAGTAGATGACATGTAGGCCCCCACTTTAAATAAATTAGATTTATTTATTTTATAGGTAAATAGTCTATGACATGTGGGCCACACATCCCCTTTTGACTAGTCAAATTGACTTAGTCAACCCGAATTAGAATAATATGTTAATTCTAGAAAATAAATTAAACTTTAAAATCAATATAAAATAAACCGAGCTCGGATGTAAAAACTTTGTACATAAAAGTTGCTCAGAACGACGAGACAAATCCGGATACGCAGCCCGTTCGTCCACCACGCATCCCTAGCATAGTGAACATGCAACTTTCCTCCTCCGGTTCATCTGTCCGAAAACGCGAAACACGGGGAATATTTTCCCGGATGTTTCCCCCTTCACCGGTACCACCTCATACCGCGTTAGGGCACCCCTAGCACCGCTACTTGTCATGTCATGCATTGCTATGCATTTGTTTGCTTAACATTTATTGTTTCTTCCCCCTCTTCTCTTGCTAGACACCGAGACCGACGCCGCTGCTACTCAGTACGACTACGGTGTTGACGAACCCTCTCTCTTGCCAGAGCAACCAGGCAAGCCCCCCTTGATCACCAGATATCGCATAATCTCTCTCTACTGCTGGCATTAGAGTAGTGTAACATGTTATTGCTTTCCGTTAATCCTATCCTGATGCATAGCCTGTCCTTGCTACTACTGTTGTTACCTTTACCTGCAAACCTAATGCTTAGTATAGGATGCTAGTGTTCCATCAGTGGCCCTACACTCTTGTCCGTCTGCCATGCTATACTACTAGGCCATGATCACTTCGGGAGGTGATCACGGGCATATGATATATACTTATACTGTTACATTACTTATGATACTGTTCGGAGATGGGGGCTGAAGGGGCAGGTGGCTCCATCCCGGTAGAGGTGGGCCTGGGTTTCCGACGGCCCCCGACTGTTACTTTGTGGCGGAGCGACAGGGTAAGTTGAGACCACCTAGGAGAGAGGTGGGCCTGGCCCTGGTCGGCGTTCGCGAATACTTAACACGCTTAACGAGATCTTGGTATTTGATCTGAGTCTGGCTACTGGCATATACGCACTAACCATCTACGCAGGGACAGTTATGGGCACTCGACGTCGTGGTATCAGCCGAACCCTTCGTGACGTCAGCGACTAAGCGGCGCGTGCCGGGTTGGACCGCATAACGCAACTTCCTTTGTAATGGAGGTTGCTAGGTCTGCTCACTGGCCGTGTACGCAACGTGCAGGTGTGCAATGGGCGATGGGCCCAGACCCCTGCGCCATAGGATTTAGACCGGCGTGCTGACCTCTCTGTTGTGCCTAGGTAGGGCTGCGACATGTTGATCTTCCGAGGCCGAGCATGACCCAAAAAAGTGTGTCCGGACAAAGGGGATCGAGCGTGTTGGGTTATGTGGTGCACCCCTACAGGGAAGTTAATCTATTCGAATAGCCGTGATCTTCGGTAACAGGACGACTTGGAGTTGTACCTTGACCTTATGACAACTAGAACCAGATAATTAATAAAACACACCCTTCCAAGTGCCAGATACAACCGGTGGTCGCTCTCTCACAGGGCGACGAGGGGAGGATCATCAGTTAGGATTATGCTATGCGATGCTACTTGGTGAACTTACCATCTACTCTCTTCTTCTGCTGCAAGATGGAGGTTACCAGAAGCGTAGTCTTCGACAGGACTAGCTATCCCCCTCTTATTCCGGCTTTCTGCAATTCGGTCCACATATGATACCCTTATTCCATTTGATACCAATGCATACATATGTAGTGTAGCTCCTTGCTTGCGAGTACTTTGGATGAGTACTCACGGTTGCTTTGCACCCCCTTTTCCCCCTTTTCTCTACTCGATTGATGCAACTAGACGATGGAGCCCAGGAGCCAGACGCCACCGTTGACGATGACTCCGACTACACTGGAGGCGCCTACTACTACGTGCAGTCCGCTGACAACGACCAGGAGTAGTTAGGAGGATCCCAGGCAGGAGGCATGCGCCTCTTTCGATCTGTATCCTAGTTTGTGCTAGCCTTCTTAAGGCAAACTTGTTGACTTATGTCTGTACTCAAATATTGTTGCTTCCGCTGACTCGCCTATGATCAAGCTCTTGTATTCGAGCCTTCGAGGCCCCTGGCTTGTAATATGATACTTGTATGACTTATTTTATTTGTAGAGTTGTGTTGTGATATCTTCCCGTGAGTCCCTGATCTTGATCGTACACGTTTGCGTGTATGATTAGTGTATGATTGAATCAGGGGCGTCACAGGTAAGTCTCAAACCTGTTTTTTTACATTAACCAACTGCAGCCATCTTTTCCACACACTCGCATCACCATGGAATTTGTAGGATCAAAACTATGTCTAGAGGAGGGGGTGATTAGACTACTTGACCAAATAAAACTTACCCTTTTCCCAGTTTTAGTTGTAGGCAAGTTTTAGCAATTCTACCAAGACAAGTATCACCTTACACGTGCAACTCTAAGAGTTGAGCAGCGAAAAGTAAAGCCATTGCATATGAACGTAAAGGAGAGATCGAAGACGTCAAACACAATTAAGACACGATGATTTTTGGCGTGGTTCCGATAGGTGGTGCTATCGTACATCTACGTTGATGGAGATTTCAACCCATAGAGGATAACGGTTGCGTGAGTCCACGAAGGGCTGCACCCACGAAAGGTACACGAAGAAGCAACCTCGTCTATTCCATCATGGCTTCTGCCCATGAAGGACTAGCCTCACTCATGGTAGATCTTGACGAAGTGGGCGATCTCCTTGCCCTTACAAACTCCTTGATTCAACTCCACATGATCTTGGAGGCTCCCAAGTGACACCTAATCAATCTAGGAGACACCACTCTCCGAAAGGTAATATATATTTGTTGTCGATGATGAACTCCTTGCTCCTCTACTTCAAAAGATAGTCTCCTCAACACTCAGTCACTCTCTCACAGATTTGGCTTGGGATAGGAGAAGGATTGGAGTGGAAAGCAACTTGGGGAGGCTAGAAATCAAGGTTCAAATGGTTGGAATGGAATGCCTTGCTCTCAACACAAGTGCATGTGGTTCTCTCTTTGAAAATGGATATGAAAGGTGTAGTTCCATTCTAGTGGCTCTGTCTGAGAGTAGGTGGTGGTGCAGGGTATAAATAGCCATCACTAAAAATCCACCCATTACAAACTTTACGCACAACTCAGTGACACAGAAAAGAATTCTCGGTGAGACCGAATAGTGTATAAGATTCAAATGTTAGGCTTCTCGGTGAGACCGAAAGAATCCACTTGGTGGGACCGATTTGCGATATCTAAGAAAATACCTCATTTTAGTAGTTCCGATGGGTTCAACTTGGAAATTCCGAAGTGAACACAAAGGAGTACAGAAATTTGGTCACTGCACTTCGGTGGACCAAATATCATCTCGGTTGTACCGAGTTTCTAAGGTTTGGCTTGTGGCTTTATCTTGGTTAACTAGGTGTGTCCGGATGTGAGTGTTTCGATGGGACCTAGTTTGACTTCAGGGTTTTGATAGATGGAGAATGAGAATGTGGTTGAGGGTTTTTGGAGCAATATCTTCTAGGACTTTGGGCAATTAAGTCATGATAAAAAACCTCATCCCCTTTAAATAGTATAGGCTTCCCTTTGGACTCAATGTGATCTAGGATCACTTAACCAAAAATGTAGAGTCTTCAAGCTTTTGCCAATGCGTTTCCTTAGCATTTTGATGGGTCCACATCCAGTTGTCCTTGCCATGTCAACATTGAACTTTTCCTGAAATATTTTGAATGGTCATTAGTGATTCAGTGGATGGCCATCGACGCCACCATCATCCGGTGATTCTTCCTCACCATCTCCAAGGAGATTTTTCACATCATCCTTCGCGACGGCGACACCGCGCGTACGGTGTTGACCAAAATCACCGGCCTCTTCACTGACAATAGGTTGCTGCGCATCATCTTCCTTCAACAGGAGTTCTTTAGTTTTCACTAGAACAACTCCTCCATCGATGAATTCTGCAAGCGTCACAAAACTCTTGCTCATGAGTTGTGAGACTTGGTGTGCGAGGTCTCCGATGCGCTCCTCCTCTCCACGCTGATGGCCGGTTTCAATGAGGACCTTAGCAACGCCGCCTATGACCTCACGCTGTTGACCATGGTGTTCTTCGAGAATGCTATGGTGTACCTTCATCCTGAGGAGTCCTGACTGAAGCAGTTGCGCTCACGCGCGGTCCACACCTCCTTCGCTGCCGGTCTCTCCCATGGCGCCCCTACTCCGCCTCCCGTGGCGCCGTAGCCGCATCCTCCTGCGCTCCCGGCACACTACCTGCCTCAGCCGGGTTCCACTAGCCAGGCGCCTCCAGACTGCAATCGCCAGCGTTGTGATTACCCAAAAGTATAGGGGATCACGAAAATCTTCTAGGGTAGTATTTCACCCAAATTTATTAATTCAACACAAGGGGGCCAAAGAATATTTATGAGTACTAGCTATTGAGTTGTCAATTCAACCACACCCGGAGAACTAAATATCTACAGTAAAGTGTTAGTAGCACAATAATATGATAGTTTTGATAGTAGTAGTAATAGTAGCAAGAGTAATAGGAACAGTAACAGAAGCAGGTTTGTAGTGATTACAACAACAACAACAATATTAACTTAGCAAATATCAATATGAGAAAAGTGTGGGCATTAGATCGGTGATGGATATTTGTGTGGGATGACATTCATCATGTAACAGTCACAACCTAGAGCGATACACAATAGCTCCAATTCATCAATTCAATGTAGGCATGTGATGACCCACAAGTATAGGGGATCTATCTAGTCCTTTTGATAAGTAAGAGTGTTGAACCCAACGGGGAGCAGAAGGAAATGGCAAGCGGTTTTCAGCAAGGTATTCTCTACAAGCACTGAAATTAACGGTGACACATAGTTGTATGATGAGATAATTCATAACGGGTAACAAGTAACAAAAGTAAACAAGGTGCATCAATGTGGCACAATCCTTTTTGTAGCAAAGGACAAGCCTGAACGAACTCTTATATAAAGCACAGCGCTCCCGAGGACACATGGGAATTACTATCAAGCTAGTTTTCATCATGCTCATATGATTCAAGTTCGTTACTTTGATAATTTGATCAGTGGGTGGACCGGTGCTTAGGTGTTGCCTTTCCTTGGACAAGCCTCCCACTTATGATTAACCCCTCTCGCAAGCATCCGCAACTATGAAAGAATAATTAAGATAAATCTAACCATAGCATGAAACATATGGATCCAAATCAGCCCCTTACGAAGCAACACATAAACTAGGGTTTAAGCTTCTGTCACACTAGCAACCAATCATCTAATTATTACTTCCCAATGCATTCCCCTAGGCCCAAATCATGGTGAAGTGTCATGTAGTTGACATTCACATAACACCACTAGAGGAGAGACAACATACATCTCATGAAATATCGAATGGATACCAAATTTGCATGATTACTTATAACAAGACTTTTCCCATGTCCTCAGGAACAAACATAACTACTCGCAAAGCATATTTGTGTTCATAATCGGAGGAGTATTAATTATCATTAAGGATCTGAACATATGATCTTCCACCAAATAAACCAACTAGTATCAACTACAAGGAGTAATCAACACTACTAGTAACCCACACGTACCAATATGAGGTTTTGAGACAAAGATCGGATACAAGAGATGAACGAGGGTTTGAGAGGAGATGGTGCTCGTGAAGATGTTGATGGAGATTGACCCCCTCTCGATGAGAGGATCGTTGGTGATGGCGATTGATACGTCTCCAACGTATCTATAATTTTTTGATTGTTCCGTGCTGTTATATTATCAATCTTGGATGTTTTATAATCATTTTATAGTCATTTTAAATCATTTTTTGGTACTAACCTATTGACATAATGCCAAGTGCCAGTTGCTGTTTTTTGCATGTTTTTTACATCGCAAAAAATCAATACCAAACGTTGTCCAAACGCAGCAATACTTTTTATGGAATTTTGATGGACTAGAAGACAACCAATGGGCCGGAGAAGCACCTGGTGAAAGGATCGATATGGTTGACTAGAGGGGGGGGGGTGAATAGGCAACTACCAATTTTTAGCTTTTCTTTACCAAATTAAACTTTGCATCAAAGTAGGTTGTCTAGATGTCCAACTAGGTGAGCAACCTATATTATGCAATAACAACAAGTATACAAGAAAGTAAAGGTAGGAACACTAAGGAGCTTGCACAAGTAAAGGTAAGAGATAACCAAGAGTGGATTCGGTGGAGACGAGGATGTGTTACCAAAGTTCCTTCCTTTTGAGGGGAAGTACGTCTCCGTTGGAGCGGTGTGGAGGCACAATGCTCCCCAAGAAGCCACTAGGGCCACCGTATTCTCCTCACGCCCTCACACAATGCGAGATGCCGTGATTCCACTATTGGTGCCCTTGAAGGCGGCGACCGAACCTTTACAAACAAGGTTGGGGCAATCTCCACAACTTAATCGGAGGCTCCCAACAAGACCACGAAGCTTCACCACAATGGAATATGGCTCCGAGGTGACCTCAACCGTCTAGGGTGCTCAAACACCCAAGAGTAACAAGATCCGCTAGGGATGAGTGGGGGAATCAAAAATCCCTTGGTGGAAGTGTAGATCGGAGCCTTCTCAACCACTCCCGAGCAAATCAACAAGTTTGATTGGCTAGGGAGATAGATCGGGAAAAATGAAGCTTGGAGTATTTAATGGAGCTTGAGCAATAAATGGAGCTTGGGGGAGGAAGAGGTAGGTGAGAAGGAAGAAGGGGAATCCCTTTTATAGTGGGTGCAACAATCCCGTTGCCCCTCACCAACCAGCCCCGCACAGGGTGGTACTACCGCTGAGAGGGGGCGGTACTACCGCCATAACAGCGGTACTGCCACGCCAGCCAGCGGTACTGCCGCGCTGAGGAGACTAGTAGGGAACAGATCCAACTGCGGTACTACCGCGGTGGTAGGGCGGTACTACCGCTCCAGGAACGGTACTACCGCCACTACAACCATGACTAGTGCCGCAAAACCCGACACGAGAAAAAGACCTCTCGAATCGAGGCGGTAGGAGCCAGACTTCCCAACGGTACTACGGCAGTGGGGGCAAGGGCGGTAGTACCGCTGTGGAGCGGGACTGCCGCTTGTGACCCTTCGGCCGTAGTACCGCAGGCAGTGCGGTACTACCGCTGGGGTGAGAGAGAGAGGGAGAAGGTATCTCTCAAAGAAACTGAGGACCGGGCGGAGGTGCCAGGCCCCCAGCGGTACTACTGCTGTGGAGCCACGGCGGTACTACCGCTGCGGAGCGGTACTGCCGCCTGTGGCTTCTCAGCGGTACTACCGCTGGGTGCACGGTACTGCCGCTTAGACCTAGACAGGACAAGGAAGAGAGGAGAGATCTCTTCAATGGACAGGAAAAGCTCGGAGGGTGAGAGGCTGATGCGTACGTGATGATTCCACCCATGCAAAACCCCAGCGGACCCCCTCTTGATAGTACGGTGCCCTCTACGCAACTAGTCCACCGAGAAAGAAACGAAAGAGCTACACCGTCTTGAAATACACTCCGAGGGAAAGAAGGCGTCTCGTGCCAGGGGAGAATCTGTGAATTATTCAAAGCACAAGATTAGTCCACAAACATGTTGTCATCAATCACCAAAACTACCTTGAGAGAGATATGCCGTAACAATCTCCCCCTTTTGGTGGATTGATGACAACTAGGGATTTGTGCAAGGAAAAGAAATGAAACGAAGAAAACTAAGAACTACAAAATATAGACGGGCTCCCCCAAAATGCGTGCACCTAGAGATGGCACGACACACACATTCGGATCAACACTCCCCCTATATTTTATAGTCCAACAATACTAAGCACAGGATATATGAGAGAAGTGAATAGACAGGACAAGCACGCATCTCATAATAAACTACAGTACTCTGAAATGACATAAGTAAGGTAGCGATAGGGAGCATATGTCTCACACCATATGTTTAGAACTTAGGTCTCACACCAAACCAAACCAAAAGAAACACACAAGAAACCACAAGACGACTCAAACACGACACAAGAAGCAAGAGAAGCAAATCCCTACACTCTCTCCCCCTTTGGCAGCGAGACACCAAAAAGGGCAAAGAGTGACACTACGACTCCAGGTGATGGGAGGTGGAGGCGCTCGAACATCACATCTCTGCATCTTCATCGTGGGTCGAAAACTGCTTGGCATCGGAGTCGGTCCAGTGGCAATTCTGATGAATCCAGTCCTCCTCTTCAGTGATCTGACCCTCAGACCCACTGGTAACTGTTGCTCCCATCTGACGCATGAGCTCCTTGTGGCGCGTCCTGGCCTGCTTCTCCGCCACATGAGTCATGTACTGACCATGAGACTCCATGCAGAAAAGCTTCTTCATCTTGCGCTTAAGCTTCTGTGCCCACGACGGTTCAGCACTAGTGGGACCAAAGTCCTCCTCATGAGCATCAGTAGCAGCCTCACCCTCGGTCCCCATGGCAGCAGCAGCAGCAGCAGACGGACCCCCTGGGGCAGCAGTAGCAGATGGACCTCCTGTGTGAGGCGCTGTCCAGTTGTCCTTCTTCCTCAGACGCTTGATCTCATGAGAAACCAAGTCTCCAGTCTCTAGCAGCACTCTGGGATAAGTCTGTGCCCAGGCCCTCTCAATGAGCCTCATGATAAATGGACCATAGATAGGACACTTGCGCTCAGACATGGCAGATAGAAGTTCACACCACATGACATGAGATATATCCAGGCTCTCTCTAGTGCTTGCTTCCTTCTCATGCTGACAGAAAAGGAGCATGTCAACAAGGTAAGAGTGGACCATATCCAGATTCCCAATCCGAGGGAATATCACGGAATATGCGATGAAGAATATCAAGATACGGAGACAGCTCATAGGTCTTCTTCTCAATTACTGGGTGAACCTTCACAGTGCAGTAGGGCCAAATGGCTTGCTTGTGGGTGGACGTAGCATTGTGGTGAGGACGAAAGCCGACAGGAGTCTCAAGCCCGGTATCCACCACATCAAGTAACTCCATGAAAGCCTTCCACTTGACAGAAAGCAGCTTGCCATTGGTCATCCATGTCAGAGTCCTGTCGACATCCGTCCCAAGATGGATGGTGGCATAGAATTGAGCTACCAAATCCGCATCAAAGTCCTTGTTGAATTGCATGATCCTAAGAATGTTCAGCTGAGTGCACATCTGAAGAGCTTCGCCAAAGTACTCGGGGTCCTTCTCCATAGCATTAGTATCAATGGAGCGACCATCAACAAAAAGATTATTCTTGGCCTTGATCACATCAAAGTAGATGGCAAATTGAAAACGGTTCCAGAATGGGCGGTTGACCAAAGTGGGTTCTTGGGCCACCGCATAGGGGTTGCGGCGACGCTTCTCCCAAAACTCCTTGTTGGTCATCTCAGTCATAGTATTCCCTTTGGGTTTGTGGGTGGCTCGCTTCGTTTGCTGAGGAGGTGGAGGAACATTTGCAGATGCACTTACTGAAGGCGGTTGGGTGCTCAAGGAACCACCGGCAGGCTCTGAGGTGCGGTAGCGTTTTGATGAAGCACGCCCGGGGTTGATATGGCGACCTTGCTGCTCGGAATGGTCATCACCTGGAGCCAAAACACAAGAACACGCAAAACAACCAAAAAGAACGAGCATAAGCCAACAAACACAACAAAAAGATCAAGGTGAGGTAGGAGAATGATGGAAATTGGCATGCGGCGGTAGTACCGTGACCTGTCTACGGTAGTACCGCCCCAAGCGGTAGTACCGCCCCAGAGGGAGCGGTAGTACCGCTCGAGGTCAAGCAGTAGTACCGCTCCAAAGAGAGCGGTAGTACTGCTTGAGGCGGATAAACAGCAGTTTCCTAGCACGAGGCGGTGAAACAGCGGTTTCCTACTACCATGGTCAGATCCGGCACTACCAGCCTACCAAATTCAAAAATAATCCTACCAAACTCTAATCTAGATAGTCTAGTTGCCTTCTCCAACCAACTCAAGCCTAGATTTAGCCAAAAATCTAGAGATGCAACCATTATTGCCCCTAAGAAACAAGAGCTGAAAAAGGAGACAAAACGAAAGAAGGAACGGGGGCAATACCGACATCCATGGCAAGAGGACGAGGTGGGGATTGACTCCACCAAAGGAAATGGAGAGGGACATCCCGGAGATGGAGATCCGCCGGAGCCCTCCCGTGGCCAGAGGAGGCTGGAGAGAGAGGAAGAGAAAAGAGGGGCGAAGTGAATGGGTATGGGGGAGAAGAAACCTCCCCCTGCTCCTGACTTAACCCCCTGTTCTCGTCCCCCGGCGGTAGTACCGTGCTGGGGGGCGGTAGTACCGCTTACGAGCGGTAGTACCGTGCATCACCAGCGGTAGTACCGCCCAGCACGTCACGGCAACTAAACAGACACGGCTTTAGCTCGACAAAACAACAAAAACGGCAAACACACCGGCAAACGACCAAGACACACCTCATCACAAGAGGGCGGTGGCCGAGGCCACCTATGTTTGAGTCAAAAGGTATGGCACCATGAAGATTTTAACCTTGGGCCCATGACCAAAACTCGTCTTTTAAGCACAAGTGCCATCAACAATGGCTAAAGTGAAAGACTTGATCAATTTATGCATAATGGGGGGAGGGAGAGTTCATTGAGAGAACAACACTCCCCCTATGTCCATGCCTACACCTAAACTAGACAACAAATTGAGCGTGGTAGGTTGTGCACGGGTTCAAGCCACATTGCTCGAATCAATGATATTTAGCTCATGCCTTAACTCGCGAAATCTTGCTTCATCCAAGGGCTTCGTGAAAATATCTGCAAGGTTGTCATGAGTGTTGACATAGTTGAGCTCGATTTCTCCTCGCCTAATGTGATCCCGGATGAAGTGATACTGAATCTCAATATTCTTCGTCTTAAAGTGTTGCACCGGGTTGAGAGAAATCTTGATGGCACTTTCATTGTCACACCAAAGAGGCACTTTGTCACAAGTGACACCGTAATCCTTTAAACTTTGCCTCATCCATAGAAGTTGTGCACAACAACTACCGGTGGCAACATACTCCGCCTCAGTGGACGAGAGAGTCACACAACTTTGCTTTTTGGAAGACCAACTTACCAGAGAGCAACCAAGGAATTGGCACCCTCCGGAGGTGGACTTCCTATCCACTTTGTCTCCCGCCCAATCGGAATCTGAGTAACCTACAAGCTTGAAGTTTGATCCTCTTGGGTACCATAAGCCAAAGTTTGGGGTATGAGCCAAATATCGAAAGATTCGTTTGACCGCCACATAGTGACTTTCCTTAGGTGCAGCTTGAAACCGTGCACACATACCCACACTCAACATGATGTCCGGTCTAGATGCACAAAGGTAAAGCAAGGATCCAATCATGGAACGATATACCTTTTGATCCACCACTTTACCATTGGGATCTAAGTCAAGTTGGCACTTGGTGGGCATTGGAGTGGAAGCCGGCTTGACGTCACTTAGCTTGAATCTCTTGAGCATGTCTTGAGTGTATTTGGATTGATTGACGAAGGTTCCTTCTCTTCTTTGCTTCACTTCGAACCCTAGAAAGAACTTCAACTCTCCCATGGATGACATCTCGAACTTTGAGATCATGAGAGCGGAAAATTCCTCATTGAAAGCTTTGTTAGGAGAACCAAAGATAATATCATCAACATATAATTGGCACACAAACAACTCCCCTTTGACCTTCTTAGTAAAAAAGAGTGGGGTCGATTAGCCCAACTTCAAAACCACGGTCTTGTAACAACTCGGTAAGGTGGTCATACCACGCACGTGGGGCTTGTTTAAGGCCATAGAGTGCCTTATTGAGTTGATACACATGATCGGGAAAGTAGGGATCCTTGAACCCGGGGGGTTGCTTAATGTAAACCAATTCATTAATGGGACCATTAAGAAAAGCACTCTTCACATCCATTTGTTGTAACTTAAAGTTATGATGAGAAGCATATGCAATCAACATGCGAATGGATTCAAGACGAGCAACGGGAGCAAATGTTTCACTGTAGTCGATACCCTCGACTTGGGATTAGCCTTGTGCTACCAAACGAGCCTTGTTGCGAATGATAATCCCATGGGCATCTTGCTTGTTCTTGAATATCCACTTGGTTCCAATGACATTATGGTTCCCCGTTGGCTTTGGCACCAATCTCCACACTTTGTTCCGCGCGAAGTTGTTGAGTTCTTCGTGCATGGCATTGAGCCAATCCGGATCTTCTAGCGCCTCATAGACCTTGTGGGGTTCCACACAAGAGACAAACGCGTGATGCTCACAATAATTTGCTAATTTTCTACGAGTGCTTACCCCCTTTCTTAAGCTTCCAAGCACATTCGTCATGAGATGATCCTTGGTGGAGAGCTTGGAAGCAACCTTGGCGGCACGACGCTCTAATTCCTCCTCGGTGGTGAGTTGAGGAGAGGTTACTTGATCATCTTGAGCGCCGTCATGAACTTGTTCTTGATCTTGAACTTTCTCGGGGGAGAGAACTTGACCTTGGGCATCACTTGGTGTGTCACCACCGTCTTGAGTATGATCTTGCCCTTGGTCTTGTTCATGAGGTTGAGGGCCTTCACTTTGTTCTTCGGAAGCGTGTGGGCCTTGGGTTGGTGATGGCTCCACTTGAGTGGAGCATTGTCCTTCTCCTTCGGCCACAAGGGGTTCCTCAATGGGTAGGATGAAACCAACACTCATTCTTCTTATGGCTTGAGGAGGAATTTCATCACCTACATCACAAGTGCCACTTTGCTCCACTTGGGAGCCGTTATTCTCATCAAACTCCATGTTACATGTCTCCTCAATAAGTCCCGTGGATTTATTGAGGACACGGTAAGCATAAGATTTTGTAGCATAACCAACAAATATGCCCTCATAAGCTCTAGCCTCAAATTTAGACAACCGAACACCTTTCTTGAGAATGAAACACTTACACCCGAATACCCGGAAGTACTTGAGGTTGGGCTTGTTACCGGTGAGTATCTCATATGGGGTCTTGTTCAAGCCCTTGTGGAGGTAGAGCTGATTGGGTGCATGACACGCGGTGTTGATGGCTTCGGCCCAAAAGTTGTATGGAGACTTGAACTCCGCCATCATGGTCCTTGCCGCATCCATCAACGTCCAGTTCTTCCTCTCTGCAACACCATTTTGTTGAGGGGTGTATGGTGCGGAATATTGATGCTTGATTCCCTCATCACTAAGAAATTCATCCAAGGTGTAGTTCTTGAACTCGGTGCCGTTGTCACTTCTTATTGTCAAGATCTTTGCATTGTTTTTACGTTGTGCTTCATTTGCAAAGTCAATGACGGTTTGTTGGGTCTCCCTCTTCCTCTTGAAGAAATACACCCACGTGTACCTTGAGTAGTCATCCACAATCACCAAGCAATAATTTCTACCTCCAAGACTATCGAAGGATGGGGGCCCAAAAAGATCCATGTGAAGGAGCTCCAAGGGCCTCTTTGAATAAATGATAGTCGTGGGAGGGTGAGCCTTCTCATGTAGCTTCCCTTTGATACAGGCACTGCAAGCACGATCTTTAACAAAACTAACATTCGTTAGTCCATGGACATGGTCCCCCCTGAGAAGACTTTGCAAAGATATCATATTGACATGGGCTAAACGGCGATGCCAAAGCCATCCCACATCAACTTTAGCCATTAGGCATGTCGCGGTCTTAGTGGGTCGCTCCAAAAAGTTAATCACATATAGACCATTCTCGACATGCCCAACAAAAGCTACTTTAAGAGTCTTGCTCCACAAGAGGGCCACGGTATCGATATCAAAGAAAGTGGCAAAGCCCATGATTGCAAGTTGACGAACGGAAAGTAAATTGTATGCAAGGGACTCAACAAGCATGACCTTCTCGATCGTGAGATCATGAGAGATTACCACCTTGCCAAGTCCCAATACCTTAGAGGATGAGGCGTCACCCCACTCGACATTGGTGGGCATAGATGGAACTTTGTGCACGTCCACCACCAAGTCCTTGCTTCCGGTCATATGATTTGTAGCTCCGCTATCGAGCAACCATGATCCACCACTAGAAGCAAACACCTACAAGAGATCAATGCTTGGTTTTAGGTACCCATTTTGTAATGGGTCCTTTGATGTTAGTAACAAGGGTCTTAGGAACCCAAATATACCATTCAATGTACTCATGAAGAGAACCAACAAATTTGGCATAAACATGCCCATCACTAGCACGACACAACACATAAGAAGGATTAAAATCGCCGGCTTTGTTGGGAGAGGTGACATTGCCCTTCTTGACTTTGTTCTTCTTCTTCTCCTCGGGTACACTCTCTCCCTCCCTCACAAAGGTTGGCATGAGGGGATGAGGTCGTTTGGTCTTGTCATTCTTCTTCTTGTTCTTGGAGTCGGGGACGTACCCAACCCCTTCCTTGGCCACACCTCCCTTTTGGTTGATCAAGAGATCGTTGAGGTTCTTCTTGCCTTGTATGCAAGTCGCAAGACCTCTCTCAAGTTGCTCCTTCAACTTAGCATTTTCCTCAACAAGATGTATATGCTCACAACACGGGTTAGTAGCATTTGCATTATCAATTAAAACCATATGAGGAAAAGTTGCTTTCTCCTTAGTTAGCTTCACTTGGAGTTGATCATGAGACTCCTTGAGACTAGCGTGAATACCCTTCAAGGCCTTGTGGGCCTTGTCAAGTATATCAAACTCCTCTTTGAGTCTAGCAAGATCAACCCCGAGTTTGGCCTTCTCGGAATTTAGCACACGAGAAACAACGAGGGCATGATCATAATCTTTCTCTAACTTAGCATGATCAACGTTGTGTGACTCCTCAAGAGCCAAACGAAGACCACGCTCTTCCTCAAGAGCATTGGAAAGATCCAAAATCTCATCGGCATAGTCACGACTATGCCCTTCCATCTTAGAGATGGTGTCTTCGTGAGCCTCGATCATGGCATTGGCCTCACCAAGTTGTTCCAACAGAGCAACAAAGTGCTTCTTGGATTTTCCCTTGAGTTTGCCCATAAAGGCCTCAAACTCGTTAGCCTCCACATTAGCTCCCTCAAATTCATTAATGCTATCCGTTGGGGAAGGATGATTAATGATGGTAGTTTTTATGTTGGAGCTTACCTTGTTGGTGGCTTTAGCCATGAGGCACTTGGCGGTGATGCTCTCGTTGGGTGAGTCGAAGAGAGACACCCGTGACGTTGTTGCAATGGCAACGGAAGCCATGGAAACCGACTCATCATCTTCATCATCATCATCATCCTCATTGTACTCTTCTTGCACAACCAAGGCCTTGGGAGGAGTCTTCTTGGTGAAGTTGTTCTTGTTGGGGAACGACTTGGCCTTGTCCTTTCGGATGAGTTTGCCACCATTGTCTTCCCTCTTCTCATACGGGCATTCCGCAACGAAATGACTCACGTTGCCGCAATTGTAGCAAGTCTTTACACGTTGCTTGCCCCTTGTGCCACTCGAGTTGTTTTTGCTAAAGTTGGGCCTCGAGTTTTTCTTGCTCCAAAATTGCCTTGAAGCAAGTGCCATGTGTTCATGACATGCATACTTCATATTTTCGGGGTTGTTCTCCTCTTCTTCCTCTTCTTCTTCTTCCATGGTGAGCTTGGCCTTCAAAGCAAGGTTAGGCTTCTTTGCCCGTTGAGAACGGAGCACCGCATTGTCGGCGGTCTTGTCCAAAATGTTCATGGCCACAAACTCATCCAACACTTCGCTTGAGGTCAAAGTGTGGAAGTCCGGTCTTTGACGAATGACGGAGGACATGGCCTTGTGGTAGGGCATCATTGCCTTGAGGAATTTGCGCTTGATCCAATTGTCATCTGTGTCCTTGCTCCCGTGATCTCGTAGTGAGACCGCGAGTTCGGTTACTCTCCGATAAAGCTCACGAGGTTCTTCATCTTCCTTCATTGCAAACTCATCGGCCTCATCTTGTACCACTTCATAGCTGGAGCGTTGAATGCTTGCGCTTCCCCGGTAGAGAGACACGACACAATGCCATGCATCTTTGGCCAAGGCGAAGGGACGAAGATGAGGTAGGTCTTCGGGTGGAATTGCATCTTGAATGATGAAGAGAGCATTCTCATTGAATTGATTGTCCGCGGCTTCTCGAGGAGGGAAGTTGCTTTGATCATGTGGATAGAAACCTTCTTCAATGATTCTCCAAAGGTTAGTGTTCACATGATTTAGATGATGTTTAAAGCGGTAAACCCAAGAATCAAAATCCTCATTTTTCACAATCTTAGGGGGAGGACCGGCATGATTCAAATGAGTGGAGGGAACCGGTCCACCATAAACAAGTGGTGGTTCCACATGGGCAAAGATGCCGGTGCCATTCTTGCCACTAGAAGGAGGAGCCTTTTCACTACTAGCTTCCCCCTTGTCGGGGATAGCATCCGACACCTTGTTGGCGGGATCACCCACTTTCAACGGTGCGGGTGGATAGTTTAAGCCCCTCAAGAAATTTAGTAAACATGCTTTCAACTTTGGTCGTCATGGAGGTTTTCAATGTCTCCAAGGCCACATTGAACTCCTCACGAGAGACCGAAGTTCCTCCATCTCCCGTAGACGAGATCGGATTCACACCGGAGTGTTCCTCCACACCATCTACGGTATCAACCATACTCTTTGGACAGTAAAGCCTTAATAAAGAGACGAAGCTCTGATACCAATTGAAAGGATCGATATGGTTGACTAGAGGGGGGGGTGAATAGGCAACTACCATTTTTTAGCTTTTCTTTACCAAATTAAACTTTGCATCAAAGTAGGTTGTCTAGATGTGCAACTAGGTGAGCAACCTATATGATGCAATAACAACAAGTATACAAGCAAGCAAAGGTAGAAACACTAAGGAGCTTGCACAAGTAAAGGTAAGAGATAACCAAGAGTGGATCCGGTGGAGACGAGGATGTGTTACCGAAGTTCCTTCCTTTTGAGGGGAAGTACGTCTCCATTGGAGCGGTGTGGAGGCATAATGCTCCCCAAGAAGCCACTAGGGCCACCGTATTCTCCTCACGCCCTCACACAATGCGAGATGCCATGATTCCACTATTGGTGCCCTTGAAGGCAGCGACCGAACCTTTACAAACAAGGTTGAGGCAATCTCCACAACTTAATCGGAGGCTCCCAACAAGACAACGAAGCATCACCACAATGGAATATGGCTGCGAGGTGACCTCAACCGTCTAGGGTGCTCAAACACCCAAGAGTAACAAGATCCGCTAGGGATGAGTGGGGGAATCGAAAATCCCTTGGTGGAAGTGTAGATCGGAGCCTTCTCAACCACTCCCGAGCAAATCAACAAGTTTGATTGGCTAGGGAGATAGATCGGGCAAAATGAAGCTCGGAGTATTTAATGGAGTTTGAGCAATAAATGGAGCTTGGGGGAGGAAGAGGTAGGTGAGAAGGAAGAAGGGGACTCCCTTTTATAGTGGGTGCAACAATCCCGTTGCCCCTCACCAACCAGCCCCGCACAAGGCGGTACTACTGCTGAGAGGGGGCGGTACTACCGCCATAACAGTGGTACTGCCGCGCCAGCCAGCGGTACTGCCGCGCTGAGGAGACTAGTAGGGAACAGATCCAACTGCGGTACTACCGCGGTGGTAGGGCGGTACTACCGCTCCAGGAATGGTACTACCGCCACTACAACCATGACTAGTGCCGCAAAACCCGACACGAGAAAAAGACCTCTCGAATCGAGGCGGTAGGAGCCAGACTGCCCAACGGTACTATGGCAGTGGGGTCAAGGGCGGTAGTACCGCTGTGGAGCAGTACTGCCGCTTGTGACCCTTCGGCCATAGTACCGCAGGCAGTGCGGTACTACCGCTGGGGTGAGAGAGAGAGAAGGAGAAGGTATCTCTCAAAGAAACTGAGGACCAGGCGGAGGTGCCAGGCCCCCACCGGTACTACTGCTGTGGAGCCACGGCGGTACTACCGCTGCGGAGCGGTACTGCCGCTTGTGGCTTCTCAGCGGTACTACCGCTGGGTGCACGGTACTGCCGCTTAGACCCAGACAGGACAAGGAAGAGAGGAGAGATCTCTTCAATGGACAGGAAAGCTTGGAGGGTGATAGGCTGATGTGTACGTGATGATTCCACCCATGCAAAACCCCAGCGGACCCCCTCTTGATAGTACGGTGCCCTCTACGCAACTAGTCCACCGAGAAAGAAACGAAAGAGCTACACCGTCTTGAAATACACTCCGAGGGAAAGAAGGCGTCTCGTGCTAGGGGAGAATTTGTGAATTATTCAAAGCACAAGATTAGTCCGCAAACATGTTATCATCAATCACCAAAACTACCTTGAGAGAGATATGCCGTAACACCTGAGGGTGCCCCGAGGGGGGCATAACCCACCAGGGTGCGCCTGGGCCCCCAGGCGCGCCCAGGTGGGTTGTGCCCACCTCGGTGGCCTCCCGCACCGCCTCTTTGCTCTATAAATACCCCAATATTCCAGAAACCCTAGGGGAGTCGACGAAAATTAATTTCAGCCGCCGTAGAGTCCAGAACTACTAGATCCAATCTAGACACCATCATGAAGGGGTTCACCACTTCCATTGGTGCCTCTCCGATGATGCGTGCGTAGTTATTTGTAGACCTTCGGGTCCGTAGTTAGTAGCTAGATGGCTTCCTCTCTCTCATTTGATTCTCAATAATTGTCTCTTGGAGATCCATATGATGTAACTCTTTTGCTGTCTGTTTGTTGGGATCTGATGGACTTTGAGTTTATGATCAGATCTATCTCTTTGTATCCATGAAATTATTTGAGTTTCTTTGATCTCTTATATGCATGATTTCTTATAGCCTCATGTTTATTCTCCGATATTTGGGTTTTATTTGGCCAACTTGATTTATTTATCTTGCAATGGGAAGAGATGCTTTGTAGTTGGTTTGATCTTACGGGGCTTGCTCCCAGTGACAAAAGGGAAACCGACATGTATGTATCGTTGCTACTAAGGATAAAATGATGGGGTCTATTTCTACATAAATAGATCTTGTCTACATCATGTATTGTTCTTATTGCATTACTCCGTTTCTCTATGAACTTAATACACTAGATGCATGCTAGATAGCGGTCGATGTGTGGAGTAATAGTAGTAGATGCAGGAAGGAGTTGGTCCACTAATTTTGGACGTGATGCCTATATAATGATCATTGCCTGGATACCGTCATGATTCTCTGAAGTTCTATCAATTGCCCAACAGTAATTCGTTTACCCACCGTTTGCTATTTTTCACGAGAGAAGCCACTAGTGAAACCTACGACCCCCGGGTCTCTATCTCATATTATTTGCCTTTGCGGTCTATTTTCCTTTGCATTCATTTTCAGTGCTATTAAATAAAAAAAATACAAAAATACCTTTCTGCAATTTATTTTATTTGGCGTTCGATCTATCAGTCTACTATAATTTATTCACGACCATTTGTCAATTTCTGGCGCCGTTACCCGAAAGGGATTGACAACCCCTTTAATACGTCGGGTTGCGAGTATTTGTTATTTGTGTGCAGGTGTCGTTTACATATTGTTGCTTGGTTCTCCTACTGGTTCGATAACCTTGGTTTCATCACTAAGGGAAATACCTACCATCGCTGTGCTGCATCATCCCTTCCTCTTTGGGGAAATACCAACGTAGCGTCAAGCCGCTATCAAAAGGAGTTTCTGGCGCCGTTGCCGGGGAGGATCTTCAACATATACCAGGTTCCTAATCACAAATCTCATCTCCTTGCAATTTACATTATTTGCCATTTGCCTCTCATTTTCCTCTCCCCCACTTCACAAAAATTTGCCATTTTATTCGCCCTCTTTTTCGTTCGCTGTTTTCTTGCCGGATCTGTTTTTGTATGCAATCTTGTTGTGTAGTCATCATGGCTCAAGAGAACACCAAGTTGTGTGATTTCTCGAATACCAACAACAATGATTTTATTTGCACTCGGCTTGCTCCTCCCACCACTAGTGCGGAGTCTTGTGATATTAATAATACTTTGCTGAATCTTGTTATGAAAGATCAATTTTCCGGTACTCCTAATGAGGATGCCGCGCCCCATCTTAATACCTTCGTGGAATTATGTGATATGCAAAAGAAAAAAGATGTGGACAATGATATTGTGAAGATGAAATTATTTCAATTTTCTTTGCGTGATTCTGCAAAAAATGGTTTTCTTCTTTGCTTCGTAATAGTTTCGATTCTTCGAATAATTGCAAAGATGCTTTTATCACTAAGTATTTTCTGCCCGCAAAAATTATTTCTCTTAGAACCCAGATCTTGAAATTCAAGCAACTTGAACATGAGCATGTTGCACAATCTTGGGAAAGGATGAAAATGATGAGAAGGAATTGCCCAGCTCATGGGTTAAATCTTTGGATGATCATACACAAATTTTATGCGGGATTGAATTTTGTTTCTCGTAATCTTTTAGATTCCGCCGCGGGTGGTACTTTTATGAAAATTACTTTGGGTGAAGCCACCAAATTGCTTGATAATATTATGGCAAATTATTCACAATGGCATACAGAAAGAGCTCCTACTAGTAAAAAAGTTAATTCAGTTTAAGAATTTTCTTCTTTGAGTGAAAAAGTTGATGCTCTTATGAAATTGGTTTCTAGTAAAAGTGCTCCTATTGATTTCAATGGTATGCCTTTGTCTAATTTGATTGAGCAAAATAGTGTTGCCGTAGATGTGAATTTTATCTCGCGCAACAATTTCAACAACAATGCTTATAGAGGTAATTTTAATCCTAGGCCTTTTCCTAGCAATTCCTCCAATAATTATGGTAATTCCTATGGAAATCCTTCTTATAATAACAGGAACACTTCTGATCTTGAGAATAATATTAAATAATTTATCAACACGCAAATTTTTTTCAACAATACCATAGAATAAAAGTTGTAAGATGGATGATTTGTCTAGAAGTGTTGATAGAATTTCTCATGATGTAGAAAATCTCAAGATGAAATTTTTTGTGCCTAAGGTTCAGGAATCAATTAAAGCTCTCTATGTTTCTATGGATGAAAGTAAGAAAAGAACTTCTATGATTAGAGCTAAAAGAGATTTTTTATAAAAAACATTTTCTAGTGATTAATTTCGTAAAAGTGATGAAGATATTAAAATGATTGGTATTTCTTCTATTGATTCCTTGTTTAGTAAAGTTAAGATTGATGAAAAAGGGACTGGAGAAGATTCAACTTTAGTTAGAAGGCGTCCCGAAAATTCGGAGGGTGAAAATCTTGTTGGGAAAATTGATAAAGGTGGGTTTGAAGAAGTCAAAACTTTAACTAGTGATGTACCCACTCTTTTTGGATTACAAAGACTTTAATTATGATAGTTGATCTTTGATTGATTGTATTTCTTTGTTGCAATCCATGATAAATTCACCCCATGCTTATGAACAAAATAAAGCTTTTACTAAACATATTATTGATGCTATGATGAAAGGTTTAGAAGAAAAGTTGGAATTAGAAGTTTCTATTCCTAGAAAATTGCATGATGAATGGGAACCTACTATCAAAGTCAAGATTAAAAATTATGAGTGTTTTTCTTTGTGTGACTTGGGTGCTAGTGTTTCTACAATCCCAAAATCTCTTTGTGATGTGCTTGGTCTTACCGATATTGAAGAATGTTCTTTAAATTTGCACTTGGCGGATTCTACTATTAAAAAGCCTATGGGAAGAATTAATGATGTTATTATTCTTGCAAATAGGAATTATGTGCCCATAGATTTTATTGTTCTTGATATTGATTGCAATCTGTCTTGTCCAATTATTCTTGGTAGACCTTTTTATGCACTATAGGTGTCATGATTGATATGAAGGAAGGCAATATTGAGTTCCAATTTCCAATAAGGAAGGGTATGGAGCATTTCCCTTGAACAATAATTAGGCGACCATATGAATCAATCATGAGGGCATCTTATGGATCTCGAAACAAAGATGACAAGATCCTTACTTTATGCCTAGCTAAGGGCGTAAAACTATAGCGCTTGCTGGGAGGCAACCCAATGAATAAAATTTATTTTTGCTTTTTTGCTTTCTGTTCTTGAGTGTTAGCACAATTATGCTACTGTTATGATTGTGTTTCTTGTGTTTTAATTAGTGTTTGTGCCAAGTAAATCCTTTAGGATCTTCTTGGGTGATAGTTGTTTGATCTTGGTGAAAAACAGAAACTTTTGCGCTCGTGAAAACAATTATCATTTCTAACCAGAGAGCGATAAAATACCAAATATTTTTGAAGAAGATTAACATAAAAAAATTCTAGGTCGTCCTAATTTTCAGAGTTTTTGGAGTTACAGAAGTATTCGAAATATCCAGATTGCTACAGACTGTTCTGTTTTTGACATATTCAGTTTTCTTTGTGTTGTGTGCTTGTTTTGATGATTCTATGGTTTTATTTGATGAGTTTTTGCCATAGAAAAGTTGTAATACAGTAGATATATTGGAAGAACAAAATATGAATTGGTTTTCTATAGAACTTATAGTAGTGATTTGTTTTCTTATACTAACGGATCTCATGAAGGTTTTTTTGAGTTTTGTGTGATTGAAATTTTCAAGTTTTGGGTTATCTTACGATGGATGAAGGAATAAGGAGTAAGAAGAGCCTAAGCTTGGGGTGCCCCGGCATTCCAAGCTATTATCCAAAGAGAGCAAGCAACTAAGCTTGGGGATGCCCCCGAGTGGCATCCCCTGTTTCTTCTAACGACCATCAGTATTTTACTCAAAGATATATTTTTATTCGTCACATACTATGTGTTTTGCTTGGAGTGTCTTGTATGATATGAGTCTTTGCTTGTTTTATTGTGTGTTTTTAGTCTTGATCCCTTGCTGGACACACCTATTTGAGAGAGCCAAAATTATGCCCTGACTTGTTAGAATTGCTCTCTATGCTTCACTTAAAATTTTTATGAGCTATGGATTTGTTCTAGTGCTTCACCTATATCTTTTGGAGCATGGTGTGCTTTAGTATTTTTGAATAAATGCTCTCTTGCTTCACTTAGATTTATTTGAGAGTTAGTAAAATTTTCAAGAAATTCTCTCTTGCTTCACTTAAATTAATTTGAGAGAAAGAAATATTATGCTCATGATCTTCACTTATATTTGTTTGAGCTTATCAAAAGCAACACATGAAAATTAGTCCCAAAGTGATAGATATAGAAGAAGGATATAATAAAAACTTCCATGAAGATCATTGGACAAAATAAACTTGATTCTTAGTAATAGTTTTGAGATATGATGATGTGATATGTGAGTCATCTTGATGAGTAATTATGCTTTAGTAAGAATATTGGTGTTAAGGTTTGTGACTCCCTATGCAAGCATGAAAGTCAGTCATGCAATGAAATTATATCCTACTTGTGGTGCATTATTTGGTGTTAATTATGTTTAATGCTCGCTTATGAGATTATTCGTTTCTTTTTGGTCGCTTCTCAATCTTTTGCTAGGCTTCATTTTGCACTAAGTATGATCACTACTGGTGTGTCCAAAATCCTTTAAACCAGTTTTGCCACATGAGTCCACCATACCTACCTATATACGGTATTATTTTGCTGTTCTAAGCAAATTTGTATGTGCCATCTTTAATATTCAAAATAAGTTTCTCTTTTGTGTGCTTGTACTGCTCGTGAGGCGGTGAGGGGTGGCTAATATTTTCCATGCTAGATGTGTTATTATCAGGATGAGTGTTTATTCACTTGTCATTGCACGAGAGTAAGGCAAAGGTATAAGGGATGCCCAGTCCCGAAATGAAAACTAAATTTACTTTATGCTGTCAAATAATAAATTCCTTGGTAAGTGTTGGTATGGATATGGTTAGCCATGGAAAGTGAAAGTATGGTGGAAAAAGGGATAAACTTTAATTTCTGTTTGGGAACCGCCTATGATATATCTAGCATGGAAAGTGTTGGGAACTCTAAGTCCTTTTCGTTGCTGGGAAAAGTATGCCTCTCAAAATGTTTTTATCTCTCAATTTTTGCTTTGAGCTCTGTCACCTCTACAAATCCCTACTTCGCTCCGCGAATGGCCTTTCTTTTACTTTATGCAATTTTTATTTTTGAATTTGAGTCTCCATCTTCTCTTATAAAAGCACCAACTAGGAGGCACTATGATCGTACTTGAGCATTGGGTGTAGTTAATATGTGAGTGTGTTTCATGAATGGATCAATGATTAAGCATGATGGGCTAGGGATAGCTTATTTTAGCATTGATATTTTGAAAGACATGGTTGCTTGTTGATATGCTTGAGTATTTAAGTTATCATGTCAAAACTAGACTATTGCTTTGAACAATATAAAAGTCAAAATGTCCATTCTATAAAGAAAATAATTTGATATGGCATGTTAGGAAACATTCCACATCAAAAATTCTGTTTTTATCATTTACCGAGCAGGAATTAAGCTTCGGGATGCTGATATGTCTCCAATGTATCTATAATTTTTGTTTGTTCCATGCTATTATATTATTAATCTTGGATGTTTTATAATCATTTTATATCATTTTTTGGTACTGACCTATTGACATAGTGCCAAGTGTCAGTTGCTGTTTTTGCATGTTTTTTACATCACAGAAAATCAATACCAAATGGAGTCCAAACGCAGCGAAACTTTTTGTGGATTTTTTATGGACTAGAAGACACACGATGGGCCGGAGAAGCACCTGGGGGGGGGGGTGCCCCGAGGGGGGCACAACCCACCAGGGCATGCCCAGGTGGGTTGTGCCCACCTCGGTGGCCTCCCACACTGCCTCTTTGATCTATAAATACCCCAATATTCCAGAAAGCCTAGGGGAGTCGACGGAAACCAATTCCAGCTGCCGCAGAGTCTAGAACCACCAGATCCAATCTGGACACCATCATGGAGGGGTTCACCACTTCCATTCGTGCCTCTCCGATGATGTGTGAGTAGTTCTTTGTAGACCTTCGGGTACGTAGTTAGCAGCTAGATGGCTTCCTCTCTCTCTCTTGTTTGATTCTCAATACAATGGTCACTTGGAGATCCATATGTTGTAACTCTTTTGCGATGTGTTTGTTGGGATCCGATGAACTTTGAGTTTACAATCAGATCTATCTCTTTTTATCCATGAAAGTTATTTGAGTTTCTTTGATCTCTTATATGCATGATTGCTTATAGCCTCGTATTTCTTCTCGATATTTGGGATTTTTTTGGCAAACTTGATCTATTTATCTTGCAATGGGAAGAGGTGCTTTGTAGTGGCTTCGATCTTACGGTGCTTGATCCCAGTGACAGAAGGGGAACCGACACGTATGTATCGTTGCTACTAACGATAAAATGATGGGGTCTATTTGTACATAAATAGATCTTGTCTATATCATGTCATCATTCTTATTGCATTACTCTGCTTCTCCATGAACTTAATACACTAGATGCATGCTAGATAGCGGTTGATGTGTGGAGTAATAGTAGTAGATGCATGCAGGAGTCGGTCTACTAATCTTGGACGTGATGCCTATATAATGATCATTGCCTGCTTATCGTCATGATTATTTGAAGTTCTATCAATTGCCCAATAGTAATTCGTTAGCCCACCGTTTGCTATTTTTCGCGAGAGAAGACACTAGTGAAACCTACGGTCCCCGGGTCTCTTTCTCATATTATTTGCCTTTGCGATCTATTTTCCTTTGCCTTTTATTTTCAGAGCTATTCAACCAAAAATACAAAAATACCTTGCTGCAATTTATTTTATTTGTAGTTCGGTCTATCAATCTACTACAATTTATTCATGTCCGTTTGCCAATTTCTGGCGCCATTACCCGAAAGGGATTGAGAACCCCTTTAATACATCAGGTTGCGAATATTTGGTATTTGTGTGCGGGTGTAGTTTATGAATTGTTGCTTGGCTCTCCTACTGGTTCGATAACCTTGGTTTCATCATTGAGGGAAATACCCATCGTTGTTGTGCTGCATCATCCCTTCCTCTTTAGGGAAATACTGATGTAGCTTCAAGTCGCTAATAACGATGGCTTCGATTTCCCCCTCCCGGAGGGAAGTTTCCCCGGCAGAACAGCTTTGCCAGAGCCCTAGATTGGTTCTGCCCAGGTTCCGCCTCGATACGGTGGCACGTCGTCCGAAAGCTTCCTTCTGAGTTTTTCTAGGTCAAAACACACTTTATAGCAGAAGATGGGCATTGGGGTCCTGCCAAGTCGCCCACAAGGCAGGGCCAGGGGGGTAGGGCGCGCCCCCCACCCTTGTGGATGGCAGGTGGCCCCCCTCTAGTGCTTTCTTTCCCAATATTTTTTATATATTCCAAAACAATTCTCCGTGAAGTTTCAGGACTTTTGGAGTTGTGCATAATAGGTCTCTAATATTTGCTCCTTTTCAAGTCCAGAATTCGAGCTGCCGGCATTCTCCCTCTTCATGTAAACCTTATAAAATAAGAGAGAAAAGGCATAAGTATTGTGATATAATGTGTAATAACAGACCATATTGCAATAAATATCGATATAAAAGCATGATGCAAAATACACGTATCAACTCCCCCATGCTTATACCTTGCTTGCCCTCAAGCGAAAGCCGATATCGAAAAATATGTCCACATGTTTAGAGATAGAGGTGTCGATAAAATAAAATACGGACATGAGGGCATCATGATCATCTTTAGAAGAGCAACATACATTGTCTTATAATTTATTATGCTAAAGTAATAATTCATTCACAAGGTAAAGTATGAATCAGAAACTTCATTGAAAACTAACAAACTATGATCTCAGTCATCGAAGCAATTGCATTATCATAACATCGAAAAGAGTCAATTCAAGAGCTTTTCAACAAGTCCACATACTCAACTATCATTTAGTCTTTGACAATTGCTAACACTCATGCTATACTTATGGGTTGAAAGTTTCAATCAGACACAGTGCTTGCCAAAGGAAAAGGTGTAAAAAGGAAAGGTGAAGATCACCATGACTCTTGTATAAGGGTAGAAGATAAAGGTAAAAGGTAGGCCCTTCGCGGAGGGAAGCTGAGGTTGTCATGCGCTTTTATGGTTGGATGCACAAAATCCTAATGCAAAAGAACGTCACTTTATATTTCCGCTTGTGATAAAAAAACTTTTTTATGCAGTCCATCGCTTTTATTTCTTCCATATCCCAAGTTCGTATAAAGCTTCTTTTCTTCACACTAATAGATCATACATATTAGAGAGCAATTTTTATTGCTTGCACCGATGACAACTTACTTGAAGGATCTTACTCAATCGATAGGTAGGTATGGTGGACTCTCACGGCAAAACTAGTTCAAGGGATGTTTGGAAGCCCAAGTAGTATCTCTACTTGGTGCAAAGTATTTGACTAGCATGAGAGGGAAAAGCAAGCTCAACATGTTGGAGGATCCATGACAATATAACTTCTATTAAGATATAAGAGAACCTAACCCATTATGTTGTCTTCGTTGTCCAACATCAACTTTTTAGCATGTCATATTTTAATGATTGCTCACAATTACAAAAGATGTCCAAGGTAGTATATTTATATGTGAAGCCTCTCTTTCTTTCTTACTTCCTATTAATTGCAACAATGACCAAAACTATGTTTGTCAACTCTCAACAAATTTTGTTCATCATACCCTTTATATGTGAAGTCATTACTCTCCATAAAATCAATATATGATCTTTTTATTTCTTTCTATTATTTAATTCCCTCAAGATCATAGCAAGAAAGCAAAGCTCTTAACTCAAAACTATTCTTTATTATATATAACTCACGGACTCGATTACATAGATAGATATCGAAACAAAACTCAAAGCTAGATCATACTAAAAACTTTATTCTTCTAGATCAAGATATAACAAAAAGGATTGAACTAAGAACAAAAAGATAAAGGTAAAGGTGTGATGGTGATACGATACCGGGGCACCTCCCCCAAGCTTGGAAGTTGCCAAGGGGAGTGCCCATACCCATGTATTTATGTCTCTTTCTTCGGAGGTGGTGATGATGGAGTTGTTGATGTAGTAGGCTTGTCCTTTTTTATCAGCTTACGCTTGAGGAGGGAATTTTCCTCCTTCAGCTCACCGATCTCTTGTTCAAGTGTTAATACCCTTCTGCATAATTCTTGCTTGTTTTCCTGCAAAAGACTAAAAGGGATAAACTCGATCTTTGGATTCTTTGCTTTGTTTGGGAGACTTGACGTTTTGAGCTCGATGTGCATGTCTCCAGGTTGCGGTAGAGGGACTTCCTCTTCATCGAAACGTGTCTCCTCCTTTCCCTTTGGATCATAGTCTTCTTCTTCCTCCGTGGTCTGATATGTCTCCAATGTATCTATCATTTTTTATTGTTCCATGCTGTTATATTATCATTCTTGGATGTTTTATAATCATTTTATAGTCATTTTATATCATTTTTTGGTACTAACCTATTGACATAGTGCCAAGTGCCAGTTTCTGTTTTTTGCATGTCTTTTACATCGTAGGTAATCAATATCAAACGGAGTCCAAACGCAGTGAAATTTTTTGTGTATTTTTTGGACCAAAAGACATCCAATGGGCCAGAGAAGCGCCTAGGGGGGGGGTGGGTGCATCGAGGGGAGCACAACCCACCAGGGCGCGCCTGGAGGCATAGGCACGCCCTGGTGGGTTGTGCACACCTTGGGTGCCCCCCGAACCACCTCTTTGCTCTATAAATACCCCAATATTCCAGAAACTATAGGGGAGTCGACGAAAATTAATTCCAGCTGCTGCAGAGTCCAGAACCACCTGATTCAATCTAGACACCATCACGGAGGGGTTCATCATGTCCATTGGTGCCTCTCTGATTATGTGTGAGTAGTCTTTTGTAGACCTTCGTGTTGGAGATCGTAGCATAAATTTAAAAATTTCTACGCATCACCAAGATCAATCTATGGAGTCATCTAGCAACGAGAGGGAGAGGAGTGCATCTACATACCCTTGTAGATCGCGAGTGGAAGCGTTCAAGAGAACGGGGTTGATGGAGTCGTACTCGACATGATCCAAATCACCGATGATCCTAGCGCCGAACGGACGGCACCTCCGCATTCAACACACGTACGGAGCAGAGACGTCTCCCGCGCCTTGATCCAGCAAGGAGGAGGGAGAGATTGAGGAAGAGAGCTCCAACAGCAGCACGACGGCGTGGTGGTGGTGGAGCGGCAGTACTCCGGCAGGGCTTCGCCGAGCTCTTAACGGAGGAGGAGAGGTGTTGGGGAGGGGAGGGGCTGCGCCTTTGATGTGTTGTGAAGCCCTCCCCTTGCCCCTCTATTTATAGGGGAAGGAGGAAGGGGGCCGACCCCTCTAGATGAGATCTAGAGGGGGGGGGGCGGCCAAGGGGGTGGCTTGCCCCCAAAGCAAGGGGGCGCCCCTCTAGGGTTTCCCCCCAACCATAGGCGCATGGGCCCAAGGGGGGATGCGCCCAGCCCTCCAAGGGCTGGTTCCCTTTCCTCTACGGCCCATGAGGCCCTCTGAGAGAGGTGGCCCCTCCCAGTGGACCCCCGGAACCCCTCCGGTGGCCCCGGTATAATACCGATATGCCCCCGAACCTTTCCGGTGACCGTATGACAACTTCCCATATATAAATCTTCACCTCCGGACCATTCCGGAACTCCTCATGATGTCCGGGATCTCATCCGGGACTCCGAACAACATTAGGTAATCACATACAAGTCTTCCTAATAACCCTAGCGTCATCGAACCTTAAGTGTGTAGACCCTACGGGTTCGGGAACCATGCAGCCAATAACCAACAGTGGGATCTGGATACCCATGTTGGCTCCCACATGTTCCACGATGATCTCATCGGATGAACCACAACATCGAGGATTCAAGCAATCCCGTATACAATTCCCTTTGTCAATTGGTACGTTACTTGCCCGAGATTCGATCATCGGTACCCCAATACCTCGTTCAATCTCGTTACCGGCAAGTCACTTGACTTTTTCCGTAACACATCATCCCGTGACAAACCCTTAGTCACATTGAGCTCATTACGATGATGTCTTACCGAGTGGGCCCAGAGATACCTCTCCATCATACGGAGTGACAAATCCCAATCTCGATTCGTGCCAACCCAACAGACACTTTCGGAGATACCCGTAGTGCACCTCTATAGTCACCCAGTTACGTTGTGATGTTTGGCACACCCAAAGTATTCCTACAGTATCCGGGAGTTGCACAATCTCATGGTCTAAGGAAAAGATACTTGACATTAGAAAAGCTTTAGCAGATGAACTACACGATCTTGCGCTATGCTTAGGATTGGGTCTTGTCCATCTCATCATTCTCCTAATGATGTGATCCCATTATCAATGACATCCAATGTCGATGGCTAGGAAACCGTAACCATCTATTGATCAACGAGCTAGTCAACTAGAGGCTCACTAGGGACATGTTGTGGTCTATGTATTCACACATGTATTATGATTTCCGGATAACACAATTATAGCATGAACAATAGACAATTATCATGAACAAGGAAATATAATAATAACCATTTTATTATTGCCTCTAGGGCATATTTCCAACAGTCTCCCACTTGCACTAGAGTCAATAATCTAGTTACATTGTGATGAATCGAACACCCATAGAGTTCTGGTGTTGATAATGTTTTGCTCGAGGAAGAGGTTTAGTCAATGGATCTCCGACATTCAGGTCCGTATGCACTTTACAAATATCTATGTCTCCATTTTGAACATTTTCACGAATGGAGTTGAAGCGGCTCTTGATATGCCTGGTCTTCCTGTGAAACCTAGGCTCCTTAGCAAGGGCAATAGCTCTAGTGTTCTCACAGAAGAGAGTCATCGGGCCCGACGCATTGGGAATAACTCCTAGGTCGGTAATGAACTCCTTTACCTAGATTGCTTGTCGTGCTGCCTCCGAGGCTGCCATGTACTCCGCTTGACATGTAGATCCCGCCACGACGCTTTGCTTGCAACTGCACCAGCTGACTGCCCCACCATTCAAAATATACACGTATCTGGTTTGTGACTTAGAGTCATCCAGATCTGTGTCGAAGCTAGCATCGACGTAACCCTTTAGGACGAGCTCTTCGTCACCTCCATAAACGAGAAACATATCCTTAGTCCTCTTCAGGTACTTCAGGATATTCTTGACCGCTTTCCAGTGTTCCATGCCTGGATTACTTTGGTACCTTCCTACCAAACTCACAGCAAGGTTTACATCAGGTATGGTACACAACATGGCGCACATAATAGACCCTATGGCCGAGGCATAGGGGACGACACTCATCTTTTCTCTATCTTCTGCCGTAGTCAGGCATTGAGCCGTGCCCAATCTCACACCTTGCAATACAGGCAAGAACCCCTTGTTGGACTGATCCATATTGAACTTCTTCAATATCTTGTCAAGGTGTGTACTTCGTGAAAGACCAATGAGGCATCTCGATCTATCTCTATAGATCTTGATGCCTATTATATAAGCAGTTTCTCCAAGATCCTTCATTGAAAAGCACTTGTTCAAGTAGGCCTTTATGCTTTGCAAGAATTCTATATCATTTCCCATCAATAGTATGTCATCCACATATAATATGAGAAATGCTACAGAGCTCCCACTCACTTTCTTGTAAACACAGGCTTCTCCATATGTCTGCGTAAACCCAAACGCTTTGATCATCTCATCAAATCGAATGTTCCAACTCCGAGATGCTTGCACCAGCTCATAGATTGAGCGTTGGATCTTGCACACCTTGTCAGCATTCTTAGGATTGACAAAACCTTCCGGCTGCATCATATACAATTCTTCCTTAAGGAAACCATTAAGGAATGTTGTTTTGACATCCATTTGCCATATCTCATAATCATAATGCGGCAATAGGTCACATGATTCGGATGGACTTCAGCTTCGCTACGGGTGAGAAAGTCTCATCATAGACAACCCCTTGAACTTGTCGATAACCCTTAGCGACAAGCCGAGCCTTATAGATGGTCACATTACCATCCGCGTCTGTCTTCTTCTTAAAGATCCATTTATTTTCTATGGCTCCCCGATCATCGGGCAAGTCAGTCAAAGTCCATACTTCCTTTTCATACATGGATCCTATCTCGGATTTCATGGCTTCCATCCATTTATCGGAATCTGGGCCCGCCATTGCTTCTGTTGGAGATCGTCGCAGAAATTTAAAATTTTCTACACATCACCAAGAACAATCTATGGAGTAATCTAGCAACGAGGGGAAGGAGAGTGCATCTACATACCCTTGTAGATCACTAAGTGGAAGCATTGCAAGAACGCGGATGAAGGAGTCGTACTCATAGTGATTCAGATCGCAGTTGATTCCGATCTAAGCACCGAACAACGGCGCCTCCGCGTTCAACACACGTGCAGCCCGGTGACGTCTCCTACGCCTTGATCCAGCAAGGGGAGAAGGAGAGGTTGGGAAGACTCCGTCTAGCAGCAGCACGACGGCGTGGTGGTGGTGGAGGAGCGCAGAACTCCAGCAGGGCTTCGCCAAGCACTACGAGAGACGAGGAGGGAGAGAGGTAGGGCTGCGCCAACAGGGGAAGAACTTCGTGTGTTGGGCTGCCCCTTTGCCTCCACTATATATAGGGGGAGAGGGAGGGCTGCGCCCCCACCTAGGGTTTCCATCCTAGGGGTGGCGGCAGCCCCAATCCCCCTCTAGGGTGGCGGCAGCCCCAATCCCCATCTGGGGTGGCGGCCAAGTTGGGGGGAGAGGGAGGCGCACCAAGCATGGGCCATAGGGCTCATCTGCCCTTAGGGTTTGCCCCCTCTTCTCTCTAGATGCATAGACCTTGGTGGGGAGGCGCCCCAGCCCACCTAGGGGCTGGTCCCTTCTCACACTTAGCCCATGTATGCCTCCGGGGCCCGTGGCCCCTCCCAGTGGACCCCCCGGACCCCTCCGGTAGTCCCGGTACACTACCGGTGATGCCCGAAACACTTCCGGTGGCCAAAACCATACTTTCTATATATCAATCTTTACCTCCGGACCATTCCGGAACTCCTCGTGAGGTCCAGGATCTCATCCGGGACTCCGAACAACATTCGGTAACCGTGTACATACTTTCCCTATAACCCTAGCGTCATCGAACCTTAAGTGTGTAGACCCTACGGGTTAGGGAGTCATCCAGACATGGCCGAGACAACTCTCCGGTCAATAACCAACAGCGGGATATGGATACCCATGTTGGTTCCCACATGCTCCATGATGATCTCATCATATGAACCATGATGTCAAGGATCTAATCAATCCCGTATACAGTTCCCATTGTCTATCGGTACGATACTTTCCCGAGATTCGATCGTCGGTATACCGATACCTTGTTCAATCTCGTTACCGGCAAGTCTCTTTACTCATTCCGTAACACATCATCCTGTGATCAACTCCTTGGTCACATTGTGCACATTATGATGATGTCCTACCGAGTGGGCCCAGAGATACCTCTCCGTTACACGGAGTGACAAATCCCAGTCTCGATTTGTGCCAACCCAACAGACACTTTCGGAGATACCCGTAGTGCACCTTTATAGCAACCCAGTTATGTTGTGATGTTTGGCACACCCAAAGCACTCCTACGGTATCCGGGAGTTGCACAATCTCATGGTCTAAGGAAATGATACTTGACATTAGAAAAGCTTTAGCATACGAACTACACGATCTTGTGCTAGGCTTAGGATTGGGTCTTGTCCATCACATCATTCTCCTAATGATGTGATCCCGTTATCAACGACATCCAATGTCCATGGTCAGGAAACCGTAACCATCTATTGATCAATGAGCTAGTCAACTAGAGGCTTACTAGGGACATGGTGTTGTCTATGTATCCACACATGTATCTGAGTTTCCTATCAATACAATTCTAGCATGGATAATAAACGATTATCATGAAAAATGAAATATAAAGTAATAACAAATTTATTATTGCCTCTAGGGCATATTTCCAACAGTCTCCCACTTGCACTAGAGTCAATAATCTAGTTCACATCGCCATGTGATTAACACGCACAGGTTACATCGCCATGTGACCAACATCCAAAGAGTTTACTAGACTCAATAATCTAGTTCACATCACTATGTGATTAACACTCAAAGAGTTCTGGGTTTGATCATGTTTATGCTTGCGAGAGAGGTTGTAGTCAATGGGTCTGCCATATTCAGATCCCTATGTATTTCGCAAAACTTTATTTCATATCATAGATGCTGCTACCACGTTCCACCTGGAGCTATTCTAAATCGTTGCTCCATTATACGTATCCGGTATCTCTACTTAGAGCTATCCGGATAGGTGTTAAGCTTGCATCGACGTAACCCTTTACATCGAACTCTTTATCACCTCCATAACCGAGAAACATTTCCTTATTCCTCTAAGGATAATTTTGACCGCTATCTGGCGATCCACTCCTAGATCACCTTTGTACCCTCTTGCCAGACATGTGGCAAGGCACACATCTGGTGCGGTACTCACCATGGCATACCGTATAGAGCCTATGACAAAAGCATAGGGGACGACCTTCGTCCTTCCTCTTTCTTCTGTCGTGGTCAATTTTCGAGTCTTACTCAACTTCACACCTTACAACTCAGGTAAGAACCCCTTCTTTGACTGATCTATTTTGAACTCCTTCAAAAACATGTCAAGGTGTGTGTTCTTTGAAAGTATCATCAGGCGTTTTGATCTATCTCTATAGATCTTGATGCCCAATATGTAAGCAGCTTTATCCAGGTCTTCCTTTGAAAATCACTCTTTAAACAACCGTTTATGCTTTCCAGGAATTCTACATTATTTCGAATCAACAATATGTCATCCACATATACTTATCAGAAATGTTGTAGTGCTCCCACTCACTTTCTTGTAAATAAAAGTTTCTAGCAAACATTGTATAAACCTAAAAGCTTTGATCACTCCATAAAAGCATATATTCCAACTCCGAGATGCTTGCTCTAGTCCATAGAAGGATTGCTGGAGCCAGCATACCTTTTAGCATCCTTAGGATCGACAAAACCTTTTAGTGTATCACATACAACTTTTTCTTACGAAATCTGGTAAGAAAATTTGTTTTGACATCCATCTGTCAGATTTCATAATCGAAAAATACAGCTAATGCTAACATGATTCCGACGGACTTAAACATCGCTACGGGTGAGAAAATATCATCGTAGTCAACTCCTTGAACTTGTGAAAAGACTCTTTGCTAGAATTCGAGCTTCATAGACGGTAACATTATCATCCACGTTCGTCTTCTTCTTAAAGATCCATTTATCTCAATGGCTTGCCGATCATCGAGCAACTCCATCAAAGTCCATACTTTGTTCTGATACATGGATCCTATCTCGGATTTCATGGCTTCTAACCATTTGTCGGAATACGGGCCCACCATCGCTTCTCCATAGCTCGTAGGTTCATTGTTGTCTAACAACATGATATCTAAGATAAGATTACCGTACCACTTAGGAGTAGTACATATCCTTGTCGACCTACAAGGTCCGATAGCAACTTGATCCGAAGCTTCATGATCACTATCATTAACTTCCTCTTCAACAGATGTAGGCGCCACAAAAAACATCTTTCTGTGTTGCATCACTCTCTGGTTGAAGTAAAGGTTCGACAACCTCATCAAGTTCTATCTTCCTCCCACTCAATTCTTTCGAGAGAAACTCCTTCTCGAGAAAGGACCCATTCTTAGCGACAAACAATTTGCCCTCGGATCTGAGATAGAAGGTATACCCAACTGTCACCTTTGGGTATCCTATGAAGATGTGTTTGTCCGCTTTGGGTTCGAGCTTCTCTGGCTGAAGCCTTAAGCATCGCAGCCCCAAACATTAAGAAACGACAACTTTGGTTTCTTGACAAACCAATGTTCATACGACGTCGTCTCAACAGACTTATATGGTGTCCTATCTGAAGTGAATGCAGCTGTCTCTAATGCATAACCTCAAAATAATAGCGGTAGATCGGTAAGAGACATCATAGATCGCACCATATCTCATAAGGTTCGATTATGACGTCCGGACACACCATTACTCTGTGGTGTTCCAGGTGGCTTCAACTGCGAAACAATTCCACAATGTCTTAAGTGATTGCCAAACTCATAACTCAGAAAATCCCCTTTTGATCAGATCGTAGGAACATGATCTTCTTGTTATGATGATTCTTAACTTCACTCTGAAATCGCTTGAACTTTTTCAAACGTTTCAGATTTGTGATTTATTAAGTAAATATACCTATATCTACTCAAATCGTCAGTGAAGATGAGAAAATAGCTATATCCACTGCTCGCTTCAATTCTCATTGGATCGCACGCATCAGCATGTATGATTTCCAACAAGTCACTTGCCCATTTCATTGTACCTGAAAACGGGGTCTTAGTCATCCTGCCCATGAGGCATGGCTCGCATGCGTCAAGCGATTCAAAATCAAGTGACTCCAAACATCCATCGACATGGAGTTTCTTCATGCATCTTACGTCAATATGACCTAAGCGGAAGTGCCACAAGAAAGTGGAACTATCATTATTAACTCTACATCTTTTGGCGTGAACATGTGTATCACCACGACCGAGATTTAATGAACCATTCACATAGGGTGCATGACCATGAAAGGTATTATTCATGTAAACAGAATAACCATTATTCTCTAACTTAAATGAATAACCGTATTGCAATGAACATGATCTAATCACATTCATGCTCAACGTAGACACCTGATAACATTTATCTAGGTTCAATACTAATCCCGAAGGCAGATGGAGCGTGCGATGGTGATCTCATCAACTTTGGAAACACTTCCAACACACATCGTCACCTCGCCCTTAGCCAGTCTCCGTTTAGTCCGTAGCTTTTGCTTCAAGTCACCAATAATAGCAACTGAACCGGTATCCAATACCCAGGTGCTACCAGGAGTACTAGTGAGGTACACATTAATAACACGTATATACTTTGTTGAAGTTGCCAGCCTTCTTATCTACCATGCATTTGGGGTAATTCCGCTACCAGTGACCGTTCCCCTTACAATAGAAGCACTTAGTCTCGGGTTTGGGTTCAACCTTGGGTTCCTTCACTGGAGCGGCAACTGGTTTGCCATCCATGAAGTTTCCCTTCTATCCCTTGCCCTTCTTGAAACCAGTGGTCTTGTTAAACCATCAACACTTGATGCTCCTTCTTGATTTCTACCTTTTGCGGTCTTAAGCACCGCGAACAGCTCCGGGATCATCTCCATCCCTTGCATGTCATAGTTCATCACGAAGATCTAGTAGCTTAGTGATAGTCACTAGAGAACTCTATCAATCACTATCTTATCTGGAAGTTTAACCCCCACTTGATTCAAGTGATTGTAGCACCCAAACATTCTGAGCACATGCTCACCAGCTGAGCTATTCTCCTCCATCTTGTTGGCAAAAGAACTTGTCAGAGGTCTCATACCTCTCAACATGGGCATGAGCCTGAAATCCCAATTTCAACTCTTGGAACATCTCATATGTCTTATGACGTTCAAAACGTCATTGGAATCCCGATTCTAAGCCGTAAAGTATGGTGCACTAAACTATCAAGTAGTCATCAGGATGTGTCTGTCAGGTGTTCACAACATCCACAGACGACGTTGTAGGGGTTTGCACATCGAGCGGTGCATCAAAGACGTAAGCCTTCTGTGTAGCAGTGAGGACACTCCTCGGACTATGGACCCAGTCCGCGTCATTGCTTACAATATCTTTCAACTTGGTCTTTCTCTAGGAACGTATTGAAACAGGGAGCTACAACGTAAACTATTTATCTACAACATATTTGCAAAGACAATTTAGACTATGTTCATGATAATTAAGTTCATCTAATCAAATTATTCAATGAATTCCCACTCAGATAGACATCCCTCTAGTCATCTAAGTGAAACATGATCCGAGTCAACTAGGCCGTGTCCAATCATCACGTGAGACGGACTAGTCAACATCGGTGAACATCTTCATGTTGATCGTATCTTCTACAGACATGGCCTCGGAACATGGAAGAACGCGGATGAAGAACTGGTGTAAGCCAGATTTACACACGCAATACACTTAGGTTGACTTGACAAGCCTAGCATGTACAGACATGGCCTCGGAACATGGAAGAACGCGGATGAAGGAGTCGTACTCGTCGCGATTCAGATCACGGTTGATTCCGATCTAAGGGCCGAACAACGGCGCCTCCGCGTTCAACACACGTGCAGCCCGGTGACATCTCCTACACCTTGATCCAGCAAGGGGAGAAGGAGAGGTTGGGAAGACTCCTTCCAGCAGTAGCACGACGGCGTGGTGGTGGTGGAGGAGCACGGAACTCCAGCAGGGCTTTGCCAAGCACTACGAGAGACGAGGAGGGAGAGAGGTAGGGCTGCGCCAACAGGGGAAGAACTTCGTGTGTTGGGCTGCCCCTTTGCCTCCACTATATATAGGGGGAGAGGGAGGGCTGCGCCCCCACCTAGGGTTTCCACCCTAGGGGTGGCGGCAGCCCCAATCCCCATCTGGGGTGGCGGCCAAGTGGGAGGGAGAGGGAGGCGCACTAGGCATGGGCCTTAGGGCCCATCTGCCCTTAGGGTTTGCCCCCTCTTCTCTCTAGGCGCATGGGCCTTGGTGGGGGGCGCCCCAGCCCACCTAGGGGCTGGTCCCTTCTCACACTTGGCCCATGTATGCCTCCGGGGCCCGTGGCCCCTCCCGGTGGACCCCCGGACCCCTCCGGTGGTCCCGGTACACTACTGGTGATGCATGGAACACTTCCGGTGGACAAAACCATACTTCCTATATATCAATCTTTACCTCCGGACCATTCCAGAACTTCTCGTGACGTCCGGGATCTCATCCGGGACTCTGAACAACATTTGGTAACCGCGTACATACTTTCCCTATAACCCTAGCATCATCGAACCTTAAGTGTGTAGACCCTACGGGTTTGGGAGTCATGCAGACATGGCCGAGACAACTCTCCGGTCAATAACCAACAGCGGGATCTGGATACCCATGTTGGTTCCCACATGCTCCATGATGATCTCATCGGATGAACCACGGTGTCAAGGATTCAATCAGTCCCGTATACAGTTCCCTTTGTCTATCGGTACGATACTTGCCCGAGATTCGGTCGTCGGTATCCCGATACCTTGTTCAATCTCGTTACCGGCAAGTCTCTTTACTCGTTCCATAACACATCATCCCGTGATCAACTCCTTGGTCACATTGTGCACATTATGATGATGTCCTACCGAGTGGGCCCAGAGATACCTCTTCGTTACACGGAGTGACAAATCCCAGTCTCGATTCGTGGCAACCCAACAGACACTTTCGGAGATACCCGTAGTGCACCTTTATAGCCACCCAGTTACGTTGTGACGTTTGGCACACCCAATGCACTCCTACGGTATCCGGGAGTTGCACAATCAAGGAAATGATACTTGACATTAGAAAAGCTTTAACATACGAACTACATGATCTTGTGCTAGGCTTATGATTGGGTCTTGTTCATCACATCATTCTCCTAATGATGTGATCCCGTTATCAACGACATCCAATGTCCATGGTCAGGAAACCGTAACCATCTATTGATCAAGGAGCTAGTCAACTAGAGGCTTAGTAGGGACATGGTGTTGTCTATGTATCCACACATGTATTTGAGTTTCCTATCAATACAATTCTAGCATGGATAATAAACGATTATCATGAATAATGAAATATAAAATAATAAATAATTTATTAGTGCCTCTAGGGCGTATTTCCAACAGCTTCTTCATAGTTCGAAGGTTCACCATTGTCTAACAACATGATTTCCTGGACAGGGTTGCCGTACCACTCTGGTGCGGAACGTGTCCTTGTGGACCTACGAAGTTCAGTAGCAACTTGATCTAAAGTTTCATGATCATGATCATTAACTTCCTCTCTAATGGGTGCAGGCACCTCAGAAACATTTTCTTGAGGTGCGCCACTCTCCGGTTCAAGAGGCAATACTTCATCAAGTTCTACTTTCCTCCCACTTACTTCTTTCAAGAGAAACTCTTTCTCCAGAAAGGATCCATTCTTGGCAACAAAGATCTTGCCTTCGGATCTGAGGTAGAAGGTATACCCAATAGTTTCTTTAGGGTATCCTATGACGACGCATTTTTCTGATTTGGGTTCGAGCTTTTCAGGTTGAAGTTTCTTGACATAAGCATCGCATCCCCAAACTTTCAGAAACAACAGCTTAGGTTTCTTACCAAACCACAATTCATACGGTGTCGTCTCAACGAATTTCGACGGAGCCCTATTTAAAGTGAATGAGGCAGTCTCTATAGCATAACCCCAAAATGATAGCGGTAGATCGGTAAGAGACATCATAGATCGCACCATATCCAATAGGGTGCGATTACGACGTTCGGACACACCATTACGCTGAGGTGTTCCAGGCGGCGTGAGTTGTGAAACTATTCCACATTTCCTTAAGTGCATGCCAAATTCGTGACTCAAATTTCTCCCCCATGATCTGATCGTAAGAACTTGATTTTCCTATCACGTTGATTCTCAACCTCACTCTGAAATTCCTTGAACTTTTCAAAGGTCTCAGACTTGTGTTTCATTAAGTAGACATACCCATATCTACTCAAGTCATCCGTGAGGGTGAGAACATAACGATAGCCACCGCGAGCCTCAAAACTCATTGGACCGCACACATCAGTATGTATGATTTCCAATAAGTTGGTTGCTTGCTCCATTGTTCCGGAGAACGGAGTCTTGGTCATTTTGCCCATGAGGCATGGTTCGCACGTGTCAAATGATTCATAATCAAGAGACTCCAAAAGTCCATCTGCGTGGAGTTTCTTCATGTGTTTGACACCAATGTGACCAAGGCAGCAGTGCCACAAGTATGTGGGACTATCATTATCAACCTTACACCTTTTGGCATTCACACTATGAATATGTGTAACATCACGTTCGAGATTAAATAAGAATAAACCATTGACCAGCGGGTCATGACCATAAAACATGTCTCTCATATAAATAGAACAACCATTATTCTCAGATTTAAATGAGTAGCCATCTCGCATTAAACGAGATCCAGATACAATGTTCATGCTCAAAGCTGGTACTAAATAACAATTATTGAGGTTTAAAACTAATCCCGTAGGTAAATGTATAGGTAGCGTGCCGACGGCGATCACATCAACCTTGGAACCATTCCTGACGCGCATCATCACCTCGTCCTTCGCCAGTCTCCGTTTATTCTGCAGTTCCTATTTTGACTTACAAATATGAGCAACTGCACCGGTATCAAATACCCAGGAGCTACTACGAGCACTGGTTAGGTACACATCAGTAACATGTATATCACATATACCTTTGGGTGTCGCAACTTGCTTACCGGGTGCCGCAACTCCCTTGCCATCCTTCTTTAAGTTCTTTTTACCCTTGCCTTTCTTGAACTTAGTGGTTTTATTCACCATCAACACTTGATGTTCCTTTTTGATTTCCACCTCCGTTGATTTCATCATTGAATATACCTCAGGAATGGTCTTTTCCATCCCCTGCATATTGAAGTTCATCACAAAGCTCTTGTAGCTAGGTGGGAGCGACTGAAGGATTCTGTCAACGACCGCATCATCTGGGAGATTAACTCCCAGCTGAGATAAGAGATTGTGCAACCCAGACATTTTGAGTATGTGCTCACTAACGGAACTATTCTCCTCCATCTTACAACTGTATAACTTGTCTGAGACTTCATATCTCTCTACCCGGGCATGAGCTTGGAAAACCATTTTCAGCTCTTGGAACATCTCATATGCTCCGTGTTGCTCAAAACGCTTTTGGAGCCCCGGTTCTAAGCTGTAAAGCATGCTGCACTGAACCAGGGAGTAATCATCACTACGCGTCTGCCAAGCGTTCATAACGTCTTGTTCTGCAGGGAAGACGGGTGCTTCACCTAGCAGTGCATCAAGGACATATGCTTTCTAGGAAGCTATGAGGATAATCCTCAGGTTACAAACCCAGTCCGTGTAGTTGCTGCCATCGTCTTTTAGCTTGGTTTTCTCTAGGAACGCGTTGAAGTTGAGGGCAACATTAGCGTGGGCCATTTAATCTACAAGACATATTGCAAAGATTTTAGACTATGTTCATGATAATTAAGTTCATCTAATCAAATTATTTAATGAACTCCCACTCAGATAGACATCCCTCTAGTCATCTAAGTATTACATGCTCCGAGTCAACTAGGCTGTGTCCGATCATCACGTGAGACGGACTAGTCATCATCGGTGAACATTTTCATGTTGATCGTATCTTCTATACGACTCATGTTCGACCTTTCGGTCTTTCGTGTTTCGAGGCCATGTCTGTACATGCTAGGCTCGTTAAGTCAACCTAAGTGTATTGCGTGTGTAAATCTGGCTTACACCCGTTGTATGCAAACGCTAGAACCTATCACACCCGATTATCACGTGGTGCTTCGGAACAACGGACCTTAGCAACGGTGCATAGTTAGGAGGAACACTTTCTTGAAATTATTGCGAGGGATCATCTTATTTATGCTATCGTCGTTCTAAGCAAATAAGATGTAAAACATGATAAACATCACATGCAATCAAATAGTGACATGATATGGCCAATATCATTTTTCTCCTTTTGATCTCCATCTTCGGGGCGCCATGATCATCATCGTCACCGGCATGACACCATGACCTCCATCATCATGATCTCCATCATCGTGTCTTCATTAAGTTGTCTCGCGAACTATTACTTCTACTACTATGGCTAACGGTTAGCGATAAAGTAAAGTAATTACATGACGTTTATGTTGACATGCAGGTCATAAATAAATTAAGACAACTCCTATGGCTCCTGCTGGTTGTCATACTCATCGACATGCAGGTCGTGATTCCTATTACAAGAACATGATCAATCTCATACATCACATATATCATTCATCACATCCTTTTGGCCATATCACATCACACAACATATGCTGCAAAAACAAGTTAGACGTCCTCTAATTGTTGTTGCAAGTTTTTACGTGGCTGCTATAGGTTTCTAGCAAGATCGTTTCTTACCTATGCAAAAACCACAACGTGATGTGCCAATTTCTATTTACCCTTCATAAGGACCCTTTTCATCGAATCCGAGCCGACTAAAGTGGGAGAGACAGACACCCGCTAGCCACCTTATGCAACTAGTGCATGTCAGTCGGTGGAACCAGTCTCACGTAAGCGTACGTCTAAGGTCGGCCCGGGCCGCTTCATCCCACGATGCCGCCGAATCAAGATAAGACTAGTAACGGCAAGTAAATTAACAAAATCGACGCCCACAACAACTTGTGTTCTACTCATGCATAGAAACTACGCATAGACCTAGCTCATGATGCCACTGTTGGAGATTGTAGCAGAAATTTAAAATTTTCTACACATAACCGAGATCAATCTATGGAGTCATCTAGCAATGAGAGGGAGAGGAGTGCATCTACATACCCTTGTAGATCGCGAGCGGAAGCGTTCAAGAGAACGGGGTTGATGGAGTCGTACTCGACGTGATCCAAATCACCGATGATCCTAGCGCCGAACGGATGGCACCTCCGCGTTCAACACACGTACGGAGTGGAGACATCTCATGCGCCTTGATCCAGCAAGGAGGAGGGAGAGGTTGAGGAAGAGAGCTCCAACAGCAGCACGGCGGCATGGTGGTGGTGGAGCGGCAGTACTCCGGCAGGGCTTCACCGAGCTCTTAATGGAGGAGGAGAGGTGTTGGGGAGGGGCGGGGCTGTGCCTTTGATGTGTTGTGCAGCCCTCCCCTTGCCCCTCTATTTATAGGGGAAGGAGGAAGGAGCTGGCCCCCTCTAGATGAGATCTAGAGGGGGGCGGCGGCCAAGGGGGTTGCTTGCCCCCCCAAGCAAGGGGGGCGCCACCTCTAGGGTTTTCCCCCCAACACTAGGCGCATGGGCCCAAGGGGGGGATGCGCCCAGCCCTCCAAGGGCTGGTTCCCTTTCCTCTACGGCCCATGAGGCCCTCCGAGAGAGGTGGCCCCTCCCGGTGGACCCCCAGAACCCCTCCGGTGGCCCCGGTATAATACCGATATGCCCCCGAATCTTTCCGATGACCGTATGACAACTTCCCATATATAAATCTTCACCTCCGGACCATTCCGGAACTCCTCATGACGTCGGGATCTCATCTGGGACTCTGAACAACATTCGTTAATCACATACAAGTCTTCCTAATAACCCTAGCGTCATTGAACTTTAAGTGTGTAGACCCTACGGGTTCGGGAACCATGCAGACATGACCGAGACAACTCTCCGACCAATAACCAATAGCGGGATCTAGATAACCATGTTGGCTCCCACATGTTCCACGATGATCTCATCGGATGAACCACGACGTCGTGGATTCAAGCAATCCCGTATACCTCGTTCAATCTCGTTACCGGCAAGTCACTTTACTCATTCCGTAACACATCATCTCGTGACCAACCCTTAGACACATTGAGCTCATTATGATGATTTCTTACCAAGTGGGCCCAGAGATACCTCTTCGTCATACGGAGTGACAAATCCCAGTCTCGATTCGTGCCAACCCGACAGACACTTTTGGAGATACCCGTAGTGCACCTTTATAGTCACCAAGTTACGTTGTGACGTTTGGCACACCCAAAGTATTCCTACAGTATCCGAGAGTTGCACAATCTCATGGTCTAAGGAAAAGATACTTGACATTAGAAAAGCTTTAGCAGACGAACTACACGATCTTGCGCTATGCTTAGGATTGGGTCTTGTCCATCACATCATTCTCCTAATGATGTGATCCCGTTATCAATGACATCCAACGTCCATGGCCAGGAAACTGTAACCATCTATTGATCAACGAGCTAGTCAACTAGAGGCTCACTAGGGACATGTTGTGGTCTATGTATTCACACATGTATTACGATTTCCGGGTAACACAATTATAGCATGAACAGTAGACAATTATCATGAACAAGGAAATATAATAATAACCATTTTATTATTACCTCTAGGGCATATTTCCAACACTTCGTGTCTGTAGTTAGTAGCTAGATGGCTTCCTCTCTCTTGTTTGATTCTCAATACAATGGTCTCTTGGAGATCCATATGATGTAACTCTTTTGCGGTGTGTTTGTTGGGATCCGATGAACTTTTAGTTCATGATCAGATCTATGTTTTTATCCTTGAAAGTTATTTGAGTCGTCTTTGATCTCTTATATACATGATTTCTTATAGCCTCATATTTCTTCTCTGATATTTGGGTTTTGTTTGGCCAACTTGATCTATTTATCTTGTAATGGGAAGAGGTGCTTTGTGATGAGTTCGATCTTACGGTGCTTGATCCCAGTGATAGAACTGAAGGAAATATGCCCTAGAGGCAATAATAAAGTTGTTATTTATATTTCATTATATCATGATAAATATTTATTATTCATGCTAGAATTGTATTAACCGGAAACTTAGTACATGTGTGAATACATAGACAAACAGAGTGTCCCTAGTATGCCTCGACTTGACTAGCTCGTTAATCAATGATGGTTGAGTTTCCTAGCCATAGACATGTGTTGTCATTTGATGAATGGGATCACATCATTAGAGAATGATGTGATGGACAAGACCCATCCGTTAGGTTAGCATAATGATCATTTAATTTTACTGCTATTGCTTTCTTCATGACTTATACATGTTCCTCAGACTATGAGATTATGCAACTCCCGAATATCGGAGGAACACCTTGTGTGCTATCAAATGTCACAACGTAACTGGGTGATTATAAAGATGCTCTACAAGTGTCTCCGATGGTGCTTGTTGAGTTGGCATAGATCGAGATTAGGATTTGTCACTCCGTGTATCGGAGAGGTATCTCTGGGCCCTCTCGGTAATGGACATCACTATGAGCCTTAAAGCAATGTGACTAATGACTTAGTTATGGGATGATGCATTATGGAATGAGTAAAGAGACTTGCCGATGATGAGATTGAACTAGGTATGATGATACCGACGATTGAATATCGGGCAAGTAACATACCGATGACAAAGGGAACAACGTCTGTTGTTATGCGGTTTGACCGATAAAGATCTTCGTAGAATATGTAGGAACTGATGGGGAACGTAGCAATAATTCGAAAAAATTCCTACGTGTCACCAAGATCAATCTAGGAGATGCTATAAACAAGAGAGAGGGAGTGCATCTTCATATCCTTGAAGATCACTAAGCGGAAGCGTTTCAAGAACACGGTTGGTGGAGTCATACACGCAGCGATTCAGATGGCGATCGATTCCGATCTAAGGACCGAACTACGGTGCCTCCGCGTTCAACACACATACAACCCGGGGACGTCTCCTCCTTCTTGATCCAGCAAGGGGAGAGGAGAAGTTGCGGGAGAACTACGACAGCATGACGGCGTGGTGGTGATGGAGCTCGTGGTTCTCCGGCAGAGCTTCGCCAAGTGCGACGGAGGAGGAGGTGTTGGAAAGGGGGAGGGCTGAGTCAGGGGAAGGGTGCGGCTGCCCTCCCACCCCTCACTATATATAGGGGCAAGGGATAGGGGGACGGCCCCCTTAGATGCATCTAAAGGGGGGGGGGGCGGCCAAGGGGAGGCATGCCCCCCAAGCCAGGTGGGGGGCGCCCCCTCTAGGGTTTCCCCCAACCCTAGGCGCATGGGCCCTAGGAGGAGTTGGCGCCCAGCCCACGCAGGGGCTGGTTCCCCTATAGATTCATCCCATAGGGACCTCCGCGGCAGGTGGACCCCCGGAACCCCTTCGATGGTCCCAGTACAATACCGGTAACCCCCCGAACACTTCCGGCGACCGAATAAGGACTTCCTATATATAAATCTTCATCTCCGAACCATTCCAAAACTCCTCATGATGTCCGGGATCTCATCCGGGACTCCGAACAACCTTTGGTAACCACATACTATTTCCCATAACAACTCTAGCGTCACCGAACCTTAAGTGTGTAGACCCTACGGGTTTGGGAACCATGGAGACATGACCGAGACATCTCTTCGGCTAATAACCAACAGCCGGATCTGGATACCCATGTTGGCTGGCACATGTTCCATGATGATCTCATCAGATGAACCACGATGTCGGGGATTCAATCAATCCCGTATATAATTCCCTTTGTCCATCGATATGTTACTTGCCTGAGATTCGATCGCCGGTATCTCTATACCTCGTTCAATCTCTTTACCGGCAAGTCTCTTTACTCGTTCCGTAACGCATGATCTCATGGATAACTCCTTAGTCACATTGAGCTCGTTATGATGATGCATTACCGAGTGGGCCCAGAGATATCTCTCTATCATACGTAGTGACAAATCCCAGTCTCGATTCGTGCCAACCCAACAGATACTTCCGGAGATACCTGTACTGCACCTTTATAGCCACCTAGTTACGTTGTGATGTTTGGTACACCCAAAGCACTCCTACTGTATCTGGGAGTTGCGCAATCTCATGGTCTAAGGAAATGATACTTGACATTAGAAAAGCATTAGAAACGAACTACACGAACTTGTGCTACTCTTAGGATTGGGTCTTGTCCATCACATCATTCTCCTAATGATGTGATCCTGTTATCAATGACATCCAATGTCCATGGTCAGGAAACCATGACCATCTATTGATCAACGAGCTAGTCAAGTAGAGGCTTACTAGGGACATATTATGATCTATGTATTCACACATGTATTACAGTTTTTGATTAATACAATTATAGCATGAACAATAGATAATTATCATGAGCACGGAAATATAATAATAACCACTTTATTATTGCCTCTAGGGCATATTTCCAACAGTCTCCCACTTGCACTAGAGTCAATAATCTAGTTACATTGTGATGAATCGAACACCCATCAAGTTCTGATGTTGATCATGTTTTGCTCGCGGAAGAGGTTTAGTCAATGGATCTGCGACATTCAGATCCATATGCACTTTACAAATATCTATGTCTCCATCCTGAATATATTCACGAATGGAGTTGAAGCAACGTTTGATATGCCTGGTCTTCTTGTGAAACCTGGGCTCCTTGGCAAGGGCTATAGCTCCAGTATTGTCATAGAAGAGAGTCATCGGGCCCGACGCATTGGGAATAACTCCTAGGTCGGTGATCAACTCCTTCATCCAGACTACTTCCTATGCTACCTCCGAGGCTGCTATGTACTCCGATTCACATGTAGATCCCGCCAGGACGCTTTGCTTGCAACTGCACCAGCGGACTGCCCCACCATTCAAAATGTACACGTATCCGGTTTGTGACTTGGAGTCATCCAGATCTGTGTCGAAGCTAGCATCAACGTAACCCTTTATGATGAGCTCTTCGTCACCTCCATAAACAAGAAACATATCCTTAGTCCTTTTCACGTACTTTAGGATATTCTTGACTGTTGTCCGGTGTTCCATGCCGGGATTACTTTGGTAGCTCCCTACCAAACTTACGGCAAGGCTCACATCAGGTCTGGTACACAACATGGCATACATAATAGACCATATGTCTTAGGCATAGGGGATGACACTCATCTTTTCTCTATCTTCTGCCGAGGTCGGGCATTGAGCCATGCTCAATTTCACAGCTTGCAATACAGGCAAGAACCCCTTCTTGGACTGATCCATATTGAACTTCTTCAATATCTTGTCAAGGTATGTGCTTTGTGAAAGACCAATGAGGCGTCTCGATCTATCTCTATAGATCTTGATGCCTAGTGTGTAAGCAGCTTCTCCAAGGTCCTTCATTCAAAAACACTTATTCAAGTAAGCCTTTATGCTTTCCAAAAATTCTATATCATTTCCCATCAATAGTATGTCATCCACATATAATATGAGAAATGCTACAGAGCTCCCACTCACTATCTTGTGAACACAGTCCTGTCCATAAGTCTGCGTAAACCCAAACGCTTTGATCATCTCATCAAAGCGAATGTTCCAACTCCGAGATGCTTGCACCACCCATAGATTGAGCGCTGGAGCTTGCATACCTTGTCAGCATTCTTAGGATCGACAAAACCTTCCGACTGCATCATATACAATTCTTCCTGAAGGAAACCATTAAGGAATGCCATTTTGACGTGCATTTGCCATATCTCATAATCATAGAATGCGACAATTGCTAACATGATTTAGACAGACTTCAGATTCGCTACGGGTGAGAAGGTCTCATCGTAGTCAACCCCTTGAACTTGTCGACAACCCTTACCGACATGCCGAGCCTTATAGATGGTCACGTTACCATCCGCGTTAGTCTTCTTCTTAAAGATCCATTTATTTTCTATGGCTTGCCGATCCTCAGGCAAGTCTGTCGAAGTCCATACTTTGTTTTCATACATGGATCCTATCTCGGATTTCATGGCTTCAAGCCATTTGTTGGAATCCGGGCCCGCCATCGCTTCTTCATAGTTCGAAGGTTCACCATTGTCTAACAACATGATTTCCAGGACAGCGTTGCCATACCATTCTGGTGCGCAATGTGTCCTTGTGGACCTACGAAGTTCAGTAGCAACTTGATCCAAATTTTCATGATCATCATCATTAAGTTCTTCTCTAGTCGGTGCAGGCACCACAGAAACATCTTCCTGAGCTGTGCTACTTTCCGGTTCAAGAGGCAGTACCTCATCAAGTTCTACTTTCCTCCCATTTACTTCTTTCGAGAGAAACTCTTTCTCTAGAAAGGATCCATTCTTGGCAACAAAGATCTTGCCTTTGGATCTGAGGTAGAAGGTATACCCGATAGTTTCCTTAGGGTATCCTATGAAGACGCAGTTTTCCGACTTGGGTTCGAGCATGTCAGGTTGATGTTTCTTGACATAAGCATCACATCCCCAAATTTTCAGAAACGACAGCTTAGGTTTCTTTCCAAACCATAATTCATACGGTGTCATCTCAACGGATTTCGATGGAGCACTATTTAAAGTGAATGCGGAAGTCTCTAAAGTATAACCCAAAAATGATAGCGGTAGATCGGTAAGAGACATCATAGATCGCACCATATCCAATAGAGTGTGGTTACGATGTTCGGGCACACCATTTCACTGAGGTGTTCCAGGCGGCGTGAGTTGTGAAATAATTTCACATTTCCTTAAGTGCGTGCCAAACTCATGACTCAAGTATTCTCCTCCACGATCTGATCGTAAGAACTTTATTATCCTGTCATGTTGATTCTCTACCTCACTTTGAAATTCCTTGAACTTTTCAAAGGTCTCAGACTTGTGTTTCATTAAGTAGACATACCCATATCTACTTAAGTCATCAGTGAGGGTGAGAACATAACGATAGCCTCCGCAAGCCTCAACGCTCATTGGACCGCACACATTAGTATGTATGAGTTCCAATAAGTTGGTTGCTCGCTCCATTGCTCTAGAGAATGGAGTCTTGCTCATTTTGCCCATGAGGCATAGTTCACACGTGTCAAATGATTCATAATCAAGAGACTCCAAAGTCCATCTGCATGGAGTTTCTTCATGCGTTTTACACCAATGTGACCAAGGCGGCAGTGCCACAAGTATGTGGGACTATCATTATCAACCTTACATCTTTTGGCATCACACTATGAATATGTGTAACATCACGTTCGAGATTAAACAAAAATAAACCATTGACCAGTGGGGCATGACCATAAAACATATCTCTCACATAAATAGAACAACCATTATTCTAAGATTTAAATGAGTAGCCATCTCGCATTAAACGAGATCCAGAAACAATGTTCATGCTCAAAGCTGGTACTAAATAACAATTACTGAGGTTTAAAACTAATCCCGTAGGTAGATGTAGAGGGAGCGTGCCGACGGCGATCACATCGACCTTGGAACCATTCCCGACACGCATCGTCACCTCATCCTTTGCCAGTCTCCACTTATTCCGCAGCTCCTGTTTTGAGTTACAAACATGAGCAACCGCACCGGTATCAAATACCCAGGAGCTACTATGAGTGCTGGTAAGGTACACATCAATAACATGTATATCACACATACCTTTGGTGTTCCCGGCCTTCTTATCCGCTAAGTACTTGGGGCAGTTCCGCTTGAAGTGACCATTTCTCTTACAATAAAAGCACTGAGTCTCAGGCTTAGGTCCATTCTTTGGCTTCTTCCTGGCAACTGATTTACCGGGCGCGGCAACTCCCTTGCTGTCCTTGTTGAAGTTCTTCTTACCCTTTCCTTTCTTGAAACTAGTAGTTTTATTCACCATCAACACTTGATGTTCCTTTTTGATTTCCACCTCCGCTGATTTCAGCATTGAATATAACTCAGGAATGGACTTCTCCATCCCTTGCATATTGTAGTTCATCACAAAGCTCTTGTATCTAGGTGGAAGCGATTGGAGGATCCTATCAATGACCGAGTCATATGGAAGATTAACTCCTAGCTGAGACAAGCAATTGTGCAACCCAGACATTTTGAGTATATGCTCGCTGACAAAACTGTTTTCCTCCATCTTACAACTATAGAACTTGTCGGAGACTTCATATCTCTCGACCCGGGCATGAGCTTGGAAAACCATTTTCAGCTGTTGGAACATCTCATATGCTCTGTGCTGCTCAAAACACTTTTGGAGCCCCGGTTCTAGGTTGTAAAGCATGCCACACTGAACCAGGGAGTAATCATCACTACACGACTACCAGGCGTTCATAACGTCTTGAGTTGCTGGGAAAATGGGTGCGTCACCTAGCGGTGCTTCAAGGACATATGCTTTCTTGGCAGCTATGAGGATGATCCTCAAGTTACAGATCCAATCCGTATAGTTGCTACCATCATCTTTCAGCTTGGTTTTCTCTAGAAACGCGTTGAAGTTGAGGGAAACATTAGTGTGGTCCATTTGATCTACAAGACATATTGTAAAGACATTTTAGACTAAGTTCATGATAATTAAGTTCACTTAATCAAATTATTTAATGAACTCCCACTCAGACAGACATCCATGTAGTCATCCAAGTGATACATGATTCGAATCAACTAGGCCATGTGCAATCATCACATGAGACGGACTACTCATCAACGGTGAACATCTCCATGTTGATCGTATCTACTATACGACTCATGTTCGACCTTTTGGTCTCGTGTTCCGAGGCCATGTTTGTACATGCTAGTCTTGTCAAGTCAACCTAAGTGTTTTGCATGTGTAAATCTGGCTTACACCCGTTGTATGCGAACATTAGAATCTATCACACCCGATGATCATGCGGTGCTTCAAAACAACGAACCTTCACAATGGTGCACAGTTAGGGGGAACACTTTTCTTGAAATTTTAGTGAGGGATCATCTTATTTGTGCTACCGTAATTCTAAGCAAAGAAGATGTAAACATGACAAACATCACATGCAAATCATAAAGTGACATGATATGGCCAATATCATCTTGCGCCTTCGATCTCCATCTACGAGGTGTGGCACAAATACCATCATTACCGGCATGACACCATGATCTCCATCATCGTGTCTTCATGAAGTTGTCTCGCCAACTATTACTTCTACTACTATGGCTAACGATTAGTAATAAAGTAAAGTAATTGCATGGCGTTTTCATTGACACACATGTCATACAATAAATTAAGACAACTCATATGGCTCCTGCCAGTTGTCATACTCATCGACATGCAAGTCGTGATTCCTATTACAAGAAAATGATCAATCTCATACATCACATATATCATTCATCACATCCTTTTGGCCATATCACATCACATAACATACCCTACAAAAACAAGTTAGACTTCCTCTAATTGTTGTTGCATGTTTTACGTGGCTGCTATGGGTTTCTAGCAAGAATGTTTCTTACCTACGCAAAACCACAATGGTGATATGCCAATTTCTATTTACCCTTCATAAGGACCCTTTTCATTGAATCTGATTCGACTGAAGTGGGAGACACAGACACCCGCTAGCCACCTTATGCATCAAGTGCATGTCAGTTGGTGGAACCAGTCTCACGTAAGCGTACGTGTAAGGTCGGTCTGGGCCGCTTCATCCCACAATGCTGCCGAATCAAGATAAGACTAGTAACGGTAAGCCAATTGAACAAATCATCGCCCACAACTGCTTTGTGTTCTACTCGTGCATAAAATCTATGCATAGACCTAGCTTATGACCCCACTGATGGGGAGCGTAGCAATTATTCAAAAAAACTCCTACGTGTCACCAAGATCAATCTAGGAGATGCTAGCAACAAGAGAGAGGGAGTACATCTTCATACCCTTGAAGATCGCTAAGCGAAAGGGTTGCAAGAACGTGGTTGGTGGACTCGTACAGGCAGCGATTCAGATCGCGGTCAATTCCGATCTAAGCGCCGAACAACGGTGCCTCCGCGTTCAACACACGTACATCCCGGGGAGAGGAGAAGTTGAGGGAGAACTCCGATAGCACGACGGTGTAGTGGTGATGGAGCTCGTGGTTATCCGGCAGAGCTTCGCTAAGCGCGACGGAGGAGGAGGAGATGTTGGAGAGGGGGAGGGTTGCGCCAGGGGAAGGGTGCGGGTGCCCTCCCACCCCCACTATATATAGGGGCCGGCCCCCCTTAGATGCATCTAGAGGGGGGGCGGCCAAGGGGAGGCTTGCCCCCCAAGCCAGGTGGGGGGCGCCCCCTCTAGGGTTTCCCCAAAGCCTAGGTGCATGGGCCCTATGGGGGAGTTGGCGCCCAGCCCACCTAGTGGCTGGTTCGCCTCTATATTCATCCCATAGAGCCCTCCGAGGCAGGTGGACCCTCCCGGTGGACCCCCGGAACCCCTTCGGTGGTCCCGGTACAATACTGGTAGCCCCCCGAACACTTCCGACGACCGAATAAGGACTTCCCATATATAAATGTTCATCTCTTGACCATTCCGAAACTCCTCATGACATCCGGGGATCTCATCCGGGGCTCCGAACAACCCTCGGTAACCACATACTATTTCCCATAACAACTCTAGCGTCATTGAGCCTTAAGTGTGTAGACCCTACGGGTTCGGGAACCATGCAGACATGACCGAGACATCTCTCCGCCCAATAACCAACAACGTGATCTAGATACCCATGTTGGCTCCCACATGTTCCACGATGATCTCATCGGATGAACCACGATGTCGGGAATTCAATCAATCCCGTATACAATTCCCTTTGTCCATCGGTATGTTACTTGCCCGAGATTCGACCGTCGGTATCTCTATACCTCGTTCAATCTCGTTACCGACAAGTCTCTTTACTCGTTCCGTAACGGATGATACCGTGGCTAACTCCTTAGTCACATTGAGCTTGTTATGATGATGCATTACCGAGTGGGACCAGAGATACCTCTCCGTCATACGGAGTGACAATTCCCAGTCTCGATTCGTGCCAACCCAACATATACTTTCGGAGATACCTGTAGTGCACCTTTATAGCCACCTAGTTACGTTGTGACGTTTGGTACACGCAAAGCATTCCTATGGTATCCGGGAGTTGCACAATCTCATGGTCTAAGGAAATGATACTTGACATTAGAAAAGCTTTAGCAAACAAACAACACGATCGTGTGCTACGCTTAGGATTGGGTCTTGTCCATCACATTATTCTCCTAATGATGTGATCCCGTTATCAATGACATCCAATGTCCATGGTCAGGAAACCATAACCATCTATTGATCAATGAGCTAGTCAACTAGAGGCTTACTAGGGACATATTACGATCTATGTATTCACACATGTATTACGGTTTCCGTTTAATACAATTATAGCATGAACAATAGACAATTATCATGAACATGGAAATATAATAATAACCACTTTATTATTGCCTCTAGGGCATATTTCCAACAGGAACCAATATGAGCATCCAGGTTCCGCTATTTGTTATTGACCGGAGATATGTCTCGTCATGTCTACATAGTTCTCGAACTCGTAGGGTCCGCACGCTTAACATTCGATGACAATTTGTATTATGAGTTATATGATTTAATGACCGAAGTTTTTTTGAGTCCCAGATGAGATCACGGACATGAAGAGGAGTCTCTAAATGGTCGAGACATAAAGATTCATATATTGGAAGGTTGCATTTGGACATCGGAATGGTTCTAAGTGATTCGAGCATTTTTGCGAAGTACCGGGAGGTTACTGGAACCCTCCGGGAGAAGTATTGGGTCTAGTGGGCCTTATTGGAGGAGAGGAGAAATGGCCACAAGAGAGGGGTGCGCCCTCCCCTTGGCCAAACCGAATTGGACTAGGGGAGGCAGTCGGCCCCCCTCTTTCCTTCCCCCTCTCTCTCCCTTCCCTTTCCCTCTGGTGGAAGAAAGGAAAGGGGGGGGGATCCTACTTGGACTAGGAGTCCAAGTAGGACCCCCCCCCTTGGCGCGCCCAACCTGGCCAGCCTCCTCCCTCCCTCCCTCCTTTACATACGTGGCCAGGGGCACCCCAATAGCACAACAGACAATCTCTTAGCCGTGTGCGGTGCCTCCCTCCACAGTTACACACCTTGGTAATATCGTCGTAGTGCTTAGGTGAAACCCTGCGCCGGTACCTTCATCATCACCGTCGCCATGCCGTCATGCTGGCGGAACTCTCCCTTGGCCTGAACTGGATCAAGAGTTCGAGGGGCGTCATCGAGCTGAACGTGTGCTGAATGTGGAGGTGTCGTATGTTTGGTGCTTGGATCGGTTGGATCATGAAGACGTTCGACTACATCAACCACGTTATTAAACGCTTCGGCTTTCGGTCTACGAGGGTACGTAGACACACTCTCCCGTCTCATTGCTATGAATCTCCTAGATAGATCTTGCGTGATCTTAGGTAAATTTTTTGAAATACTGCGTTCCCCAACAGTGGCATCAGAGCTAGGTCTATGCGGAGATCTTATATGCACGAGTAAAACACAAAGAGTTGTGGGCGATAATAGCCATACTGCTTACCAGCAATGTCTTACTTTGATTCGGCGGTATTGTTGGATGAAGCGGCCCAGACCGACATTACATGAACACGTTCAAGAGACTGGTTCTACCGACGTGCTTCGCACACAGGTGGCTAGTGGGTGTCTGTTTCTCCAGCTTTAGTTGAATCGAGTTTGACTACTCCCGATCCTTGTTGAAGGTTCAAACAACACACTTGACGAAAAATCGTTGTGGTTTTTATGCGTAGGTAAGAACGGTTCTTGCTAGAAGCCCGTAGCAGCCATGTAAAACTTGCAACAACAAACTAGAGGACGTCTAACTTGTTTTTGCAGGGCATGTTTTGATGTGATATGGTCAAGACATGATGATATAAATTGTTGTATGAGATGATCATGTTTTGTAACAGTTATCGGCAATTGGTAGGAGCCATATGGTTGTCACTTTATTGTGTGAAATGCAACCGCCATGTAATTGCTTTACTTTATCACTAAGTAGTAGCGATAGTTGTAGAAGCAATAGTTGGCGAGACGATAATGATGCTACGATGGAGATCAAGGTGTCAAGCCGGTGATGATGGTGATCATGACGGTGCTTTAGAGATGGATATCAAAGGCACAAGATGATGATGGCCATATGATATCACTTATTTTGATTGCATGTGATGTTTATCCTTTATGCATGTTATTTTGCTTAGTACGACTGTAGCATTATAAGATGATCTCTCACTAAATTTCAAGGTATAAGTGTTCTCCCTGAGTATACACTATTGCTACAGTTCGTCGTGCCGATACACCACGTGATGATCGGGTGTGATAAGCTCTACGTTCACATACAATGGGTGCAAGCCAGTTTTGCACACACAGAATACTCGGGGTTAAACTTGACGAGCCTAGCATATGTAGATATGGCCTTGGAACACTAAGACCGAATGGTCAAGCGTGAATCATATAGTAGATATGATCAACATAGTGATGTTCACCACTGAAAACTTCTCCATCTCGCATGATGATCGGACATGATTTAGTTGATATGGATCAGGTAATCATTTAGATGACTAGAGAGTTGTCTATCTAAGTGGGAGTTCTTACACTACAAAAAATACTCTTCTGTAATGATACGTGTTTGTCAAAGTAGGTCACGTTTTCTGTCATGCATGTACATCCATGACAAATTTATGACAAAATCAAGAAAGTCATACCTGTGCTATCGTAGAAGTGTTCCATGACATTACCAAAATTATCATCATGGAAGTGTCCAGTTCCATGACGATTAATCGCGCGTCACAGAAGTACTTTTGTCAAGGGTGACCGACACGTGGCATCCACCGTAACGGAATGCCATTAAGATATTGGGTACGGTTTTGGATCCGATAAACCATTAATAGCCCCGACCAATGGGGATTTTCCACGTGTAAAATCAGCATTGGCTGGAGGAAACACGTGTCGGCTCACCATTGGGATAGATGTCATCCACTCATTGGACCAAAAGCGCATATGATACGTCGACACGTGGCACGGCTCAACAGAGGCCCATTCCTGTGAAAAGGCCGGCCCGTTTGACTTGGTCAAAAGGTGGTGGGCCGACCCACGGCAAGCCTGTTAACGGCCTGTTCGCATATAGCCCATTTACAACTCGCTATCCCAGGGCCCGTTTACGGCCTATCCGAATTAGACCCAGTAGCTTTATCTGGGCCGTCCAATATAATTCCAGCCCGTTTTAACTTTCGGCCCATGTATGGCCCATGACGTCTTTCGGCCCATATGAGGCCCTTAGTAACCCTCGGCCCCTTAACGGCCCGTGGTAAAACTGGCCCGTAATGAACACGGTATCACTTTATACCCATTAACGCCCATTATTCCATTGGGCCGTTTCCAGCCCGTGTTATCTTCCGGCCTTCTCAGGGCCCATTTATTCTTGGGCTCATTTCCAGCATTCGGTTACTTACAGCCCGTTACTGTCATTTTCTGCTTGTGGACCAAATTCAGCCTGTGGTTATAGTCGGCCCGTTTGTGGCCCGTTAATACGTTGGGCCGTTTTCATGTCGAAAAAAACCCGTTGGGCTGTTTTCATAGAGTTACCAAATACGGCCTATTAACGGCCCGTTATTGTCCACGAATAGTACGGGCCATGATTGGCGAAATGATGATACGCCCCGTAGAGGGCCCATGGATCCTACGGCCCGTAAAAGGCCCATGGACCGTACAACCCGTAGAAGGCCCATGGATCCTACGGCATGTATAGAAGGCCAATGGATCCTATGGCCCGTAGAAGGCCCATCGATCATACGGCCCGCAGGAGGCCCATGGTTACAACAGTCCGTGTGTTGCCATGATTATTTTGGCCTAGTTTCCAAAAATAGGTTATTGTGGCCACTAGAAAAATACAGAAAAAGAACTGCAGTGACTACAAGCAAACAACTAAACAAGACAATAAGGAAATAAATAAGCAAGCAATTAACGCTAGCCTATTACCGCTATTACACATATTACATCCACTGGGCAACAAAGTTCGCCACCAGTGCAAATATATGGAACAAAGCAGCATATTACATACACTGGCCATCAAAACTGGCCACCAGTGCAAATAAACCCGACAGCAAAACAAGAGCATACCTGAAATAATTTCAGAAGAGCTCAAAAAAACGTGGTATCCACCATGCTAGCAATAAGCTTAGCAAGCTTATTAGCTTTGTCATGTTTGGCGCTAAAATCCTCCAATGCTTGTTGTTGCACCAGAAAGTATGCATCTGAATGCTCCAGAGACTTCCGCAGTCCGTCCGCTTCTTGTCGCAGCACAGCTGATCGATGTCTTTCAGCTTGTAGTTGAGACCCAAGAAATCGAACTAACACTACAAGAAATATGTCAACTTGTGATCTTTTGCCAGTGACCCTGCAAGAATTGGTCGTAAATCTACGACCATTTGAGACCAATTGGTCAAAAGCTGTTCGGGGGGCTTCAAACCTTAAACCATAACGACCATTTTAGTCAGAAAGGTCGTGATTTCCTTATATGAAATGGTCGTAAAGCAAACAACATTGCTCCACTGCCTTTTTTCTAGCTGATCACGACCAATATAGATGGCCATGATGTTGTACTGGGTGCCACCTCATTATTTTTGTCTATGTGTCATTTACATGTGTCAGATTTTGTCTATGTGTCAATTTCGGGTTACGTACCAGTGGGCACGCCCTACTGACTAGTGGGACCCTCCATGTCAGACCAACCCCCTACTGGTTTGAACTATACAGCTGACAAGTGGGACCCACCATGCCATACCAGCTCTAGTAGGACCCGCCATGTGGGATCAGCCCTGTTGACTAGTGGAACTCGCTACACAGACCCGCAAATGCTGACTTTGCTGACATAAGGGACCCATAACCCGCCATGCAGAACCACCACGCCACCATTCACTTCACGATAATAGACCAAACCGACTTTTGTTAAACATTACCTCCTGTTGCTGGGCCTGGGCCTCACTAGGACGAGGCCTCATTCTCCCCACCCCTTTTTCTGAACCTTTTTCCGCATTGCCAAGTGGGCCGACGGCCCATAGTCAACACGAACGAAGAATATTAGTGGGAAATACGTGATTCGCTCATGTTTGAGTCCACACAAATTTAGGGAGTTCAAATGTTTTCATTAAATCTAAAATGAAATTTCACCATCAACTTTCCATGTAACCTTGGATCGAGATGATCCAAAAATCGATTTGGTTCGTCTCAAAGGGATGCATAACATTCGTGTTGTCGTACTTCTCATTTTACGTCATCTTGAGTGCATGATGAACTTTTTCAGCTTTTTTACTTCTCATTTCAGTATAAAAAAATTGAATGTGTGAACAAAAGAATGTTAAATGTTGTTAGGAAAAATGTTGACCATGTATTAAAAAATAATGAGAATAGAGAAAATGTGTCTCACATATATAAAATATGTATACAAAAAATATATAATGTGTACGAAAAAATTATCATGTATTTAAAAAATGTTAATCTAAGCATTTGAAAAATATGTTAAACAATTTTTTGATTAAATGTTGACCATATTTTCAAAAAGAATAAAATACATATTGAAAAATGGTTAAATGTGTATAGAAAAAATGTTGGCCATGTATTAAAAATGATAATATTTTAAAATGTTAAATGTGTAAAAAAACAATGTAAAAAGTGTCTGAAAAAAATGTTGACCATGTATTAAAAATGACGAGAATAGAGAAAATGTGTCTCACACATACAAAAAATATATAATGTGTATGAAAAAGTTGATGATGTATTTTAAAAATGTTAATCCAAGCATTTGAAAAATATGTACCTAGAAATGATTATGGATGAAAGTTTAAAGGGTCCGCTAGACTGATATCGAAAGGCAAAACTGAGCAAAGTAGACTAGGGGCAAAAATTGCATTTGTTCCTTAAAATATAGCTTTTCAAAGAATATATAGGATGTGGGATAAAAGTTTAGAGGGTCCGCTAGAGATGCCCTTAATTACCACTATGAAACGGAATATTTATGAAATGTTCAACATGCCAATAAATTTATCCATTTAGTTAAAAAACAAATTTATTCAACATGCCAATATTTTTATTTGTGAAAAAGAATTTATACCTTTTCATTTTTAATAATGTTAATAACATTAATAACCTTGGGTAGTTTAAACATCACTTTTTTCCATGATGCAAAGGGCATGCACATAAAAGTAATGTCTTTCTAGACATTTTGATATCTTATTTTCATTTTTGTGGGTTTATATGAATTTATTATAAATTTTCAAAGTATTGACCAGACGGTCAAAGGGCACTCGGATGACCTGAGAGGAAAATCAAAGGCAAAACTGAGCAAAGCAGACTAAGGGTATATTTTCATATTTTTGTCCAGTGTGGTACTTTGCAAAGAAAGTACCACCTAGGCTCCTCCTTTTGAGCTAAAAATTTGTGAAGAAAGTCTTCTTAGTAGGTGATCGTCCTCAGCCAAAACACACGCCAATTGGCCATGTGCATTTCTCGTACCGCTAATCAAACACTTGGTTGCTAATTCATATTTGAGCATAGTTCGGTCTCCTCGTGAGATACTTCTGGTGTAATTTTATTCCTAGCACCTACCTGGAGAGTTCCCAACACACTAGACATGCCTAGGTCACCCAGAACGCATGTTAACGCCATAGTCACACGGTGACCACGCGGCGGGCATGCGACTTTACACGCTTTAGAGTTGGGGCCCTCGGCTACCGTCCAAACATCGATGTATCGCCACCAAACCATGTATTTCTGATTAAATAGATACTTGTGTAACTATAAATGATTTTTGAAAAAAATAAAGAGCAAACTATAAGGCAGCTGCAGTTTAAATTTAACCCGCTTCCTACTGAATCGGCAGGAATTTGTCTTTTTCACCAGAGGTGGATCAAGACTTTTGACACCCAACCGTTTTGTCAATTGTGCATTAAATATGGCCTAGTATTTTAGAAAATTGATTTGGTCCAATTTTGCAACAAATATATGGTAGGTCCCTCACAAAAAGAACTCAATTCGGGCACTCAGAAAATGGAAAATGAATTTTCTGTCCAAAGAAAATAAAAACTCCCTTAGGCAACATTGTTTGGAATTCCAAGATGCACCCTTCTGCACAATATTAGATCATTTGAGCAAACTATGCCATGAATGTGGCCATAAGATTGATCATTTGGCTTGAAAACCCTGAATCTTCATGCATGATAGCTCATTTCTGAGAACACTTTTTTAAAATAATTGCCGTATTACAAGTTTATTATTTTTCCTGAAAAAGTGGTCACATATAATGACACAATGCGAAGGTTTTCCATTTTTTTTATTTTTTTTGAATTTTTTATGCCCGTTTCGAAATGCGATCAAAACGACGGGTTTGACCGTTCCTAGTTAGTGGTTGAATCTTGGAAAACTTTCGATGTTTCTCTGATTAAATAGATACTTATGTACTTAGAAATGATTTTTGGAAAAAATAAAGAGCAAACTATGAGGCACCTATAGTTCAAATTTGACCCGCTTCCTACTAAATCAGCAGAATTTGTCTTTTTCACCAGAGGTTGATTAAGGCTTTTGACACCCAACCATTTGGTCAATTGTGAATCAAATATGTCCTAGTATTTTAGAAAATTGATTTGGTCCAATTTTGCAACAAATATATGGTAGGTCCTTCACAAAAAGAACTCAATTCGGGCACTCGGAAAATGGAAAATGAATTTTCCGTGCTAAGAAAATCAAAACTCCCTTAGGCAACATTGTTTGGAATTCCAAGATGCACCCTTCTGCACAATATGAGATCATTTTAAGAAACTATGCCATGAATGTGGTCATAAGATTGATCGTTTGGCTTGAAAGCCATGAATCATCACACATGGTAGCTCATTTCTGAGAACATTTTTTTAAAAATAATTGCCGTATTATAAGTTTATTATTTTTTTCTGGAAACTTGGTCACATATAATGACACAATGCGAAGGTTTTGCAATTTTTTGATTTTTTTGAATTTTTATGCCCTTTCAAAATGCTGTCAAAACGGCGGGCTTGACCGTTCCTAGCTAGTGGTTGAATCTTGGAAAACTTTTGATGTTTATCTTATTAAATAGATACTTATGTACCTAGAAATGATTTTTGGAAAAAATAAAAAGCAAACTATGAGGTAGCTGCAGTTCAAATTTGACCCACTTCCTACTAAATCGGCAGAAATTTGTCTTTTTCACCAGAGGTGGATCAAGGCTTCTGACACCCAACCATTTGGTCAATTGTGCATTAAATATGGCTGTATTTTATAAAATTGATTAGTTCCAATTTTGCAACAAATATATGGTAGGTCCTTCACAAAAAAACTCATTTCGGGCACTCAAAAAATGGAAAATGAATTTTCCGTGCAAAGAAAAATGAAAACTCCCTTAGGAAACATTGTTTGAAATTCCAAGATGCACCCTTGTGCACAATATGAGATCATTTGAACAGACTATGCCATGAATGTGGCCATAAGATTGATCATTTGGCTTGAAAGACATGAATCTTCACGCATGATAGCTCATTTATGAGAACACTTTTTTGAAATAATTGCCGTATTACAAGTTTATTAATTTTTTGACAACTTGGTCACATGTAATGACACAATGTGAAGGTTTTCCAATTTTTTGATTTCCAGGACAAGGCTGCTTTCTTAGGTGATCATGTTGCGCTTGCATTATGTGATTTCATGAATATAAACTAAATGATATTGTTTGAATTAACATACATATTCCTTGAACAACTTAGAAATGTATTTTCCTACTAAGAAAATAATGTAACAAAGCAGGAAGAAAAGAAAGTAGCTCTGCATTAGATTGACATAAATAGCTCTAGAATTTGAGCAGGAAAGTATTTTTTGTTTAGGATTAGATTAGTTTCTGGAAAGCCCTTTTATGTCTAGGCATAGGGAGTAGCTCGTGGTGTATGAGTTTTGTTTCTAAATTTTTAAACGTTCTCTTGAGTGGCACAATGACAAGTGCGGTGTGCAATTCATAACCTTGGGATTGATCATGTCTGAGTGCATTAAGATCATGTGGACATGACAGACATCATCATCGAGGGTGGAAAGAAAGATAAGCGGCAACAAGGTGGGCACCGTGTTTAAATAAAGGACTTTTGATCTGTGTGGGTATTGAGCCATATTTATTAGGTTAGGGCATATTATTGTTGTTTCACATTGCAACGCACGGGCTCGGCCTTCCCGATCTGCTGACGCATGTGGAGGACTAGGAGCTTGATATTTTCTCTGCAACGAAAAAACTCATTTTTGACACTTAGAAAATGAAATATAAGTTTTGTGTGTAAAGAAAATAAATACAACTTGATGATCATCCATAAAATATGGTATAACTTGACTAAAAATTCTAGTGGTTCCATTTTTCAATATATTCTTGGTAGTTGCTTCACAAACAACCCTGTTTTTAGCACTTCAAAATTATTTTAAATGTCAGATATCTCGAACCAATCAGGATGCAGAGAACTCTTCCCACGGATGACCCCTTTGTAGCCAATCTGAGCCGTCCACATCTTACCAACCTGACGTCTCTCATTCACCTCTCTCGGAATAAATGGAATGGGAAAAAAGGAGAGAGCCCCCTTCTCCAGCACAAGAGCGCACGCTCTCTCTCCCTCCCCTCTCGTGACTCCTCCGCCGCCGCCACCTGCGCCACTCGATTCCGGTGAGTCGAGGCCCTCTCGCCGGCGCGCAGCACACCCCCGGGCTCCCCTCGCACAACTCTTTCCCCCTCCCATCAGATGCATCTCCCGCGCCCTCTAGTACTCGCCCGCAACCCTCATCCGTCGCTAGGGTTTTGGCCACCACCCCTAACTTTGCCGGGATCTGCCACATCCGGCGACGGCGAGGCCAGAGGTGGCCGGATCTGGCACCGGTAAGCCCCTCTCCTTATTCGCACACTATCTCCTCCTCACCTCACCTCATCTTGTGTTCCCTTTTGGTAGGTCACCACACTACAAAAAAAGACACACCCGTGACATTTTGGGCCGAACGAATTTTTTTTATGTCATACATATGACACTTCTATGATGATAATTGTGACAAAACTCGGTATCATCATAGATGTGGTGGGCTACTACTTCTATGACAAAAAATCATGATAGAAAATGGGCTTTTCGTCCTAGGCGGGCCGGAGACGTAGCTGCATGACATTCTTTGGGCCGTCCATGACGGAAAAAACCGTGGTAGAAGCGAGGGGGAGGAAAATTTCGGGGAGTTCCCGGTTACGGTGGGAGGTCGGGCGCTGAGTGATGCGCGTTTCTCTCGTACACGTACGCGCGTGTGTGCGAGGCGTTGGCTCTAACTAAACCCGAGCGAGGCGTTGGGATCTAACTGAATCCGAGCGATTGCACTGTAGGCTACGTGTTACTGAACCCGAGCGATCGATCGATGGCTGTTAACTGAACCCGATCAAGCGATTCCTTCGCTAGTGCTGCTAACTAAAGCCGATCAATGCTGCCTCTGGATGAACAGTGAGCGTTG
>NC_057797.1:99660558-99683449 GCF_018294505.1 Triticum aestivum | reverse complement strand
TTCCCGGTGGGGGTGGATGAACAGGCCCCTGTGGTGTTGCCTCTGGATGAACAGGACCCCGATTGATCGAGCCGGTTGGGGCTGGATGAACAGGACCACGTCAAGGGCTGGATGAACAGGACCACCCCGTGGAGGGCAGGATGAACAGTAGACGGTGGAGGGCAGGATGAACAGTAGCCCGTGGAGGGGTGGTTGAATAGGAGCCCGTGGAGAGGGCTGCTTGAACAGTAGCCGGTGGAGTAGCGCGCGGTGGAGGCTGGAAGAACAGGAGCCCGTGGATGAACAGTCGCAGGTGGAGGCTGGAGGAGGTCGATGGTGGATGAATAGTAGCTCGTGGAGGCTGGAGGGGGTCGACGGTGGAGATGAACAGTATCCCGTGGAGTCCCGTTTAGCGGTACGCCACACCCCTCGCGATGAACAGGACCCCCGTTTCGACCGTAGCGCTCCAACACAAGTCCATTTCGTCCGTTTTGCAGTACACCACACCCTCCCGATCAGCGGGACCCCCGTTTCGACCGTAGGAGGGCTGTTTCCTCCGTTTTGCGGTACGCCAGACCCCTCCCGACGAACAGGATCCCGTTTCGAACGTGGCCGGTTGAACACAAGGCCGTTTCCTCCGTTTCGCGGTACGCCAGGCCTCGTTTCCATCGCCTGTTCCGTCCAAGCCCTCCCGATGAACATGACGCATTCCGTTGCCTCCCATGAACATGACGCATTCCGTTGCCTCCCCATGAAGACGACGATGACGCTGTTTCTCCGTTCCGACGCAGCCATGTACACGAGCCCTGGCCGTACGTATGCGCGAGTAGGCGTTCGAGACCCCGCCCGTTTGTACACATACGTGGCCGTATTTTCTTTCTTGCACCCTGGCCACTGTACGTACGTGTACATGCTACGTGCGTGCCTCTAGTACGACACGTGCGCGCCTCTACATCGACCAGTATATATGTACGTACATGTTCGTGATCAGAATGACAATGCTACGTACGCTTCGACCAGGTGGGTCCCGACTGTCAGGCACTTCCTTGCGTGAGAAGATGTAGCTGGTGGGTCCTAGCAGTCAGGGGCAAATGTTTTTTTCGCGAAATATGGTGGCCCGTCCGGTGGGTCCCCGTTGTCAGGTGGAGGAATAATTATTTTGCACGTAATAAGGAGGCACTTCCTTGCTGCGGCCGTGGACCCAGCTGTCAGTGTCTCCACGCACAGTACTCTTCCGATGGAAGTCGGTCGTTCACCACATTGACCATGCCGCGCCGAGAGCACCACGGCGGTGGACGACGACGAGGCCTAGGAAGGGGACGACGCGTAGCCGGGGAAGACGCGGCAGTGGAAGCCCGCGCGGAGAGGAGTACGAGGGTTCACTGGGTTGGCTGCGGTGTGAGGCTGCCGTCGCCGCAGGGCCTGGCCAGCGGTGGGAATAGTTGGGGGCGGTGTGGCCTCCGCGGCAGCACAGCCAGCCACGGGAGGCAGGAGCATGCGGCACAACCAACGCTGCTTTGGGCGGCTGCAGCAAGAAGACCAGAGGTTGAAGAAGCACTACGGCCGTTGGATGGACATCGTACGGTCACTTGAGCTAGAATCATTGATATTGACTAAGTTGACAAAGCCCTTCGTCCTCGTCAACTTAGTAGGCCTACAAGTCAGCCTCCCACCAAGGTGGGTCCCAGCTAGGCAGGGGAGTATTCATTTTTTGTGTGTAATAAGGAGGCACTTCCGGTGGGTCTGAGCTGACAGCGGGGGGAACGTTTTTTTCGCGAAATACGGTGGCCTGTCCGGTGGGTCCCAACAGTCAGGGGGAAACAATTTTTTTCGCAAAATACTGGTGACCCGTCCGGTGGGTCTCCGCTGTCAGGTGGAGGAATAATTATTTTGTGCGTAATAAGGAGGCACTTCCTTGCGGCTGCCGTGGACCCAGCTGTCAGCCTCTCCACATACAGTACTGTTCCGATGGAAGTCGGTCATTGACCACATTGACCACGCCGCGCCGAGAGCACCATAGCGGTGGACGACGGCGAGGCATAGGAAGGGGACAACACAGAGCCGGGGAAGACGCGGCAGTGGAGGCCCACGCGGAGAGGAGTACGAGCGTTCAGCGGTTCGACTGCGGTGTGAGGCTGCGGTCGCCGCAGAATAACAGGGGGTGTGGGTGAGTAGAGGGATGCCCTGGCCAGCAGTGGGAGTAGCAGGGGGCGCTGAGGCCTGCGCGGCAGCATAGCCGGGCACAGGAGGCGGGAGTAGGCGGTCCTGCCGGTGCTGCTTTGGCGGCTGGAGCAAGAAGATCAGAGATTGAAGAAACACGATGGCCGTTGGATTGACATCCAACGGTTACGTCTGCTAGAATGGTTTGCTGACGTATATGATAACTAAAAAAATCTTGCGTACACGTCAACTAAACAGGCCCACAAGTCAGACCACTCCCTCTTTTTGTTAATAATTTATATATAGCTCATGGCAACTTCTTATGCAATTTATTGCAGTCGTTTTTTGGTTGGCCAGGGCCAATTTCGCATATTTCTGTGGGTTCCAAACTATTTTTAATATAGAAATGTCCAGCCAGATTTAAAGTACTTTGAAGATATATTTAAATTAGGTTAATGCCCAGTGAAATAGGAATATGAAAATGTAATAAAATTCAGAAATTATAAAGTAATTGCCAATTTGTCATCTGTTTTTATATTTACAACCCATTTCATATTACTTTCAAGATTTGCAGGCGTCTTGGAAGAGTTGCAGCCCATCAGGGCGTAGAAAAATAAGTAGGCCTGGATTGGGTATTCTTTAGAAAAAATAAACTGGGCTCATTTTCACAAAGAAAAAATAGCTGGGCTAGTGACATGGTGGACATAAAATATAAGCCTGGGCTAGACGGGCCACAACCCAGTTCAAACCCTGCTCCGTCTCAACAATACCAAACAAAAAAAATACTACTCGAGTAGCTACGTCCCAGGTGTCAGCCGATCTTGTGCTATTCTCTTGTCTATTGACTATATACGCTCCCAATGTCATGGGTCCCAGATGTCAGGAAAACACTAGGAAGAAGCATTTTATTTTTCCATACACTGACATGGTGGGCCCCTACTGTCATCCTCTCCACGTACTTCTGCCGATTCCTGTTGTTTGTTGACCATGTTGACAACGCGAGAGGGCAACGCCGCGACGAGCGCACCAAAGCGCGCGGAGGACGTCGGCGTTAACGATTTAGGAGATGGTGGGGTGGCGATGCGTGCGCTGAGGCGCAGCCAGCCGTGGGAGGCGGAAGCAGGCGGCCCCGCTGGTGCTGGTTTGGTTTTGGCGGCTGGAGGAAGACAGGACTGAAGAAACATGACAGACTGTAGTACTTAACAACCTTAACTGAAACCAGCAGGGGCACTTAACAACCAAAGCTGAAAGTAGTATGAGTACTTATACAGGTTCAACCATACAAAGAACGCCTCGAACAGTGCTACTTCGCCTACAGTTAACCAAGGGTGAGGCCACCAAGCCCCAGGACAAGGCCCAGGCACCACCCCGCGCATCCACAACCTTCTGAAAGCGGCTTCATCTCGCAACATGGTCAATAAACAGGATATTCGCTTTAGAGGCATGGAAAAGCATGAACATAATCTTCTGTCATATTCTCCAAGATGGACGGTCCTTCATTATTTTAGACCACCCATGAATAAGTATCTTTTCACCTCCAAGGGGAATTGAGTAGGTCGACATAAATATCATGTTGTGACCAAGCGCAAGTCTGACCCGACCATGGTCAGGCATCTGTATAGGAACAATAGAACTCGGCAGTTCTTGTTTCAAGAAGATCACAGCTGTAAAACTATGTATAAGTAATAGTTTATGAACAACATATATAACAGAAAACAGCTCGTACCATAAGTTTCTCGACACAGTTGGACCTGTTCAACGAGTGCTGCAGTGGCACCCATATCCCACGTGGCCTTCCACCATTGAAACGCCCCACAAGGACCTCAAGATGATCAATAAAGTGTAGGAACTTGTGGATGTCGATCCATTCAACTTCAGTGCCATTAGTAACAACCGAGTTATTACAGAGTAACAAACGAGCAGACTGCTTTACTCTGAAAAAACCTACACGTGCCACCAATTATAAGAAAATATTAGTTAGAAGTAGCATCTTTGTGAGAGATTCATTGCTACTTCTAAAGTTAAATTGTGATTAGTTAGACAGAATAGGTGGATTAAGAAGTAATCGAGGCAACAAGCAAGAACCAGATACAAAACTAACATGGATGAACAATTGGAACGACGTCGGGGTGGAAGATCGCAGTGAAGATGAGACCAGGTTCTGCTATTTTCATCAACATTCGTGCGCCAACTTTCAGTCCGTAACACTTAAGAAAGTTTATCCAAGTCCGGCCATAAAAAAGAAGCGATCTTCTTGGTTCATGAACCCAACTCGGAACTTATATCCATGGCTTGTCTTCACTGTGACCATTAAACTAGTGTATTCAGTTATGGAAAGGCCGAGCATCTTGAGTACATGTGTTCTGACAGAGCAAATAATACACTGCAGGAAAAATAATATGAGAACACAACATGTTCAAAAAACCCCCACCCTCCCGGATAGAAAAGAGGATTCTAGGAACATATTGCGCACGTTTCAAAATGTTGTGTTAGGATGAGAAGGAACAAGTGTGGCGTCTCACCGAGGGCGCAGAAACCTATAGGGTACTCGCACTTTGGGCACTGCAAATGAAACACACTAGATTCAGTAGGAAGAAAAATGCATCAACAGCGGCGGCTGCCATCCTAGGATTACCTGCAACCAAGGGACTTCGGTTTATCGGGGATGGATGAAGAATTCGTACCTGGTTCTCCATGAGAAAACCCTATGCAATCGCTTGAGGGGGTTTTCTTTGAACAAGCAGACGAGGGAGAAAGGGATTCAGGCCCAGTGAAATATTGTCGCTTCGTCCGTCCAGCTTACTGCTAAAGCTAGGAAGGGGGGTCGTGATTTGACGGCTCATTGGGCATTACTACGGCACTACGACCGGGGTGTGTCTACCGTGAAGTTGTACACTCTAATTTGTGCATATGGCACGTGGACCCCGTTGCCGGTCTCCCCACGTATCAGCGAAAGGAAGTAGAAAGACAGGAGTAACTAGTTATACATATATATATATTTTGACAGAGTGATACTCCCTCTGTAAAGAAATATACAAATCTTTTATATCACAGGCTCACCTTGCCAAGAAAAATACTCCCTCTGCAACGCACGGGCATTATGGGGGTTCAGCTGAGAATATAATACTCATATGTTTTTTTGAGGGATAAAAGCTGCTTTATTGAAGATTAACAGTCATAGGTATACAAATAATTTCAGGGGTTCCTGTGAGCCAAAGATGGCCTCCACAGGGCAAAGAAGTAGCAGCTTTTGCGAGCACATGCGCTTCAACATTACACTCGCGTTTTTCATGTATGATCTCCATGGTTTGGAACATATTCTTCTTCATCTTGATCTCGTCCATAATAACTTTGCTGGGCCTCAAGTATGCCTCTCCGATATGCTTGACTATTGCTGAACAATCGGTGCTAATCTGAACTTGTTGCAGGTTTAAGTCAAGAGCCAGAGATAGCCCCTCGCAACATTCCATTGCCTCTAGGTTCTCTGGATGAGTAACACTTTCGCACACCAGTGCTGATGCTCCAAGGAAGAAGCCTGTATGATCCCGGCTCACAAATGACAGGGCTCCCCTTTCACTATTGCGTGATAATGCAGCATCAACATTCATCTTCGCCCAACCCACAGCAGGAGGAGGACGCCACTTCTGCACTAAGCTAGTGCTTCTCGAAACCAGGTTCTGGACTTTGGGCCGCAGGCCGACCCTGCATGTTTGGGGGCCCATGTGTTCCACCTTAGCGCTTTTCATATTGCAAGTGATCGGTACGGCACTGGTTTTAGATGCTGTCACAAGGCGAATACACAAAATTGAATAAAGCACGGCAGCTGTTGGAATGAAATCGAACAACAGTTCCTAACCAGCAATCAGAGTTGCAATTCTATCAACGATATACCATGTGATAAATAATACTATCGTACTACTTATACACACAGGACACTTGTTTCACCATGCCAGATTATTACATCAAATTCTCTCGGAGGATAGATCAGTTAGGCAGTTGCGTGCTGCTACTGAAGAATTTCAAAGTTGATTTGGACCAGCTCTCCTTGCCGAGAAACTTCGATTTTGACATCATCCCCTACCGCAAGATATGATTTAGATTTGAACCTTAACCATCCTTTAGCATCAATCATCATGCGACCATCCTTTGTACTTATGATATATTGAGCAGGTTCATTCACACCAAGGCTGCACATGGTAAGAGAAACTTGGCCGCGGTCGCCCAGATTGTTGAACGACTCCCTTGTTGCGCTAGGAATTCTCTGTTTGCAAACAAGAAGACATACCCAAACAGTTAGATCAACACAGCGAATCATGTGAAACAACATGGAAAGAAAAAAGAACGAAGAACTTGGGCGGCCAATGCTTACCAAGAAGGTGGACATGTCGGTTTTTGTAAGGACTTTGGTATATGAAGTGCGAACTGCAGCCCAGTCTGTTGCCGGTGCAACTGCACGGGCCAGAGCAGATGCAAGTGCAAGTGTTGGTGCAGGTGCCGAAGCCGCTACTGCTGCCGGAGATGGTGCTCCTTGTAGAGCTGGTGCCGGTGTCGGAGTAGGTGCCGGTGTCAATGCCCGATCCTCCGGTAGATCAGACCGATCCGCTGACGCGGTCGGTGCTCAATCCTCAGCTAGATCAGACTGTGCTGCTGCCGCTGTTAGTGCTAGAGCAACTGTCGGTGCTCGATCTGTGCGAGACAGCGACGATCGTGTCTGGTCTTCTATGATCAGCTTTCTAACTTGACTAGGATCTGTGACCGAGATCCAGTATTTTTCTTTATTTCTTTTAAACGCGAGAAGGACTAATTGTGGCGTTTTTGTTAAACCAAGCAGTTCATCATAGGGATTCAGCTTGTACTCCGACAACAGACTGATCCAATTTTTTTCCAGTAATATAAGTGATGGACAGTGCCTTCGTTACTGACACGACATAAGAAGTGAAACCTGCAAAAATAGCCATCGTAGAGCAAACCAAACGGTTTATTTTGTGATGAATGTCACATGGCAAAACCTGCATCGTAAAATTGCAGGAAAAGAAAGAAAACATGACATTAAATCAATAAGATTTAGACAGTAAATCAATAAGATTTACTTGATGTGACATGAGGGAATCCTCACCAGGAAATCACTATGTTGAAGTACTAAATAGAAGATTGATCGTTCAACTACGCGTGGCATGCAGGGGTCCTGCCTACTTCCACAAGCAGGATAGTCCAAAGGTCGTGACAAATCGTATGGACCAAACATCCATGGGGCTGGAAATCCTGGTGAGTGCGATAAACCCTGCAATGCATACATATATTGGAGTGTAACCATAATTGATAGACCATCCTCACAAAAAAATATGATATGGATACTTCAAAATATACAGACTGAATTTAGTGGACAGACATTAACGTAGACCGTTCTTAGGACTGACCACACACCAAAAGCGGCAGTACTAATAAACAATACAGGGTTTACAAACACAAATCAAGTACTGAACAATAGTACTTACTACAGACAAGCAAAGTTGCACCAACTAAACTGTACAGACTATTTTTTGCCACCGACCTATGGGATGAACCCCGCATAACTAACTAGGCCATGGACTTCGTGTGAGATGTCTACATGCACCATCACCATCTTGTCAACCTTGGAGAACCTAACAGAGTGGTCTTTCCACTCATAAACATGATGATGAAGACAGGCCGCATCAGATTTGTTGGGAAGCTTTACAAGAACCACACCCTTCGTAATTGAAGGCACAGCCAGGAAATTGTTGTGGTCAAGTACAGCCTCAAGAACATGCCTGACAACAATGCTACAGGAAAACACTAGTTCAGGACATGTGGCGACAAGGACACAGCAACTGGATAGTTCAGCAGTAGAACTCATCATCAGGTCTTCCAGTTCACACGGCATGACTTTGAGAACTTCATCTCCACCGCGGACCTGGTTCTAATTCAAACAGAAACCATATTTTATTACTACCTCTGTTCAGAAATATAAGATGATTTTCGATATTATACTCCATATATGACTACATATACGCACAGAAATGAGTGAACAAAGACACTAGAACATGTCTCCAAAGGCATGAGAGCAGAGGGATTACATGCAATATCCATAACACAAGTTACTGAGGCAAATATACCCTGTCGGTGTCAAAACCGGTGGATCTCGGGTAGGGGGTCCCGAACTGTGTGTCTAGGCCGGATGGTAACAGGAGGGAAGGGACACGAAGTTCTACCCAGGTTCGGGCCCTCTGGATGGAGGTAAAACCCTACGTCCTGCTTGATTAATATTGATGATATGGGTAGTACAAGAGTAGATCTACCACGAGATCGGAGAGGCTAAACCCTAAAAGCTAGCCTATGGTATGATTGTTGTTCTGTATGGTCCTACGGACTAAAACCCTCCGGTTTATATAGATACCAGAGAAGGTTAGGGTTACACAAAGTCGGTTACAAAGGTAGGAGATCTACATATCCATGTAGCCAAGCTTGCCTTCCACACCAAGGAAAGTCCCTTCCGGACACGGGACGAAGTCTTCAATCTTGTATCTTCATAGTCCAGGAGTCCGGCTGAGGATATAGTCTGGCTATCCGAACACCCCTTAATCCAGGACTCCCACAGTAGCCCCCGAACCAGGCTTCAATGACGATGAGTCCGGCCCGCAGACTGTCTTCGGCATTGCAAGGCGGGTTCTCCTCCAAATTACATGTACCTGTTAAATAAAGTCCAGTTTCTTGTAAACGTTGCGCTCCTTGGCTTCTACGCCCAATAATGGCCGTCTCCCACGTGTCAAACGAATATGAAAAGTCTGAGTGTTTTTACATCCACACCCCTAGCCGCGTAAATGAGCCGCCCATTTAAGGGGACGAGGTTTTAGATCCAAACCACACCTTCTCCCTTTCACGAGTGTTCATCAGAGCGCATCCGACAAAGGTCCATTCCACCATGGCCAACCATCGCAACTCCTCCCTTCGCCCTTGCAGCCCTCAGCCTGGATATTGGGAGAGATGCTCCATCCGGCATAGTGAGCTAGTGACGCTCCAGACCAAGGGATTTCTCCCCCCGGCCTATATGGTCCCGGTTCGAGCCAGTCTTGCCATCTATAATGGCGGAGAGCAAGCGGAGAGTGCCCCTAATCCCTCCAAAGGAGAGCGGGTATGCCTTGTCCCTTATTTAATAAGAGGGCTCGGATTTCCAATCCCTCCATTTCTCCGGGGGCTCCTAGAGTACTATGGCCTCCAGCTACACAATCTTACGCCTGCCTCCGTATTGCATATCGCGGGCTTCGTAGCCCTCTGCGAGCTATTTTTGGGTGTTGAGGCTCATTTTGGGCTGTGGAAAGAGCTATTCTGCCTTGTGCCCCGTTCTCAGAAGGGGTCAATGTATCAAGTGGGCGGAGCCGAAGTGTGGCGCATCGCCGGGACCGGATATCTATCCGGAACCCCAAAGAAGGCGTCCGAGGACTGGCCTTCAGAATGGTTTTACATAGAGGACGTCCCACTGCCGGATCCTGTCCGGATCAGCCTCCCCGAGTTCGACAGTGCTCCACTAAAGAAGCACCTAAGTTGGCGTCCACGGAGCCCCCAGAGGAAAAGTGACAAGGACGTTGTTTACCTGATGGGCCGGATAAGATTGCTAGCTCATTCCGGACTAACCATGATCGGGGTCATGGCCGCATGCATCATGCGAGGGGTACAACCACTACAGTATAGAGGCCACCCCATGTGGGAGTTCAACAGGGAGGACAACGCCACCCGCTACGGCCGTAAGGGGCCGGATTCGGCTGCGGCTCTAGCAAAGACCTTGTCCGCTTTGTACAAGGGAGAAGAGGAGGAATTTCTCTGTGTCGATCCACAGGGTGGATTTTCTATGTACAATCCCCCAAGCTAGGTGAGTGGTCACATTTACTTGCCCATCCGTTTTATATTCCCATTGTTAAATATTCAGTCTAACGACTTTAACGCAGGAACTGCGCTAGGCTGTTAAAGAAATAAACAACCCTTCTCCACAACCCGAGGACCCAAGATGGTCCCTTGACCCGGCCTCTCAAGAGGATCCAGATTTATCTGTGGAGCTGATTGATGGAGTGTTCCATCAATTGAGCAAGGACAACGCCTTGGTGGCCATTACGGCCGATTACCCAGGGCTAATCCCGGCCTCCCAGGTAACTGAGATCGAAGTCCCAGTACCCCGAATAGGGGTCCACCCTCTCGTGTTTTTAGTTTCCTGATTACAACCGAGCTTTGCAGGGGAGGTTTTTGAGACGGGAGGACGAACCTGCGGCAACAAGCCAACGAGGGACCGTAGGGCCCCGTGGGCAGAAAAGAGGTGCAGTCCGGACCGAGGCGTCAGCGCAAAGGTATGGCGCGCCCCCTTATCCCAGGTGTTATACCTTCAAGGCATATTAATACTCGTGCTCTCTTCAGGACAAAGAGACCTCGCCGGATTATATCCGTAGAGGCTGCCAATCGCGCCTCCACCAACCAGGCTCCAAAGCCTGGTCCGGAGGTGGAGGCGAACACAAGGCGCGCACCAGACGCTCCTCCGATGGAGGATGTGGACAGGTTGTCTGCCACCAACTCTGAGGTGGAGAGTGCCATGAACCACAGGCATCGCCGGACAATTCTTCGTGATGCTTGTTTCTCCCAAGAGGCATTAGATGCCTTCAATTCGGGAGATGCATACCTCCGTGCCGCTCAAAATGGTCTAGCCAGAGCCATGGAGCAATATGTAAAAGACATATAGGTAAGAAAATTTTGGTAATTATATATAGATACCAGTAGCCCCCGAGACTTGAAACAATTAGAATAACTGATTTAAGAATCATTTGTTATGCAGGTTCTTACAGAAAAGAATTCCCTACTGTCCCAGGAGCTGGAAGAGTGAAAAGCCCAACTTGAGGCCACACTAGCCGCAGCAGGGGAGCCCAAGGAGACCCCCTCTGGTAATATACACTTCGGAAGATAAGTATTTTGCGAAGCACGGCATGGGTGCGAATCTTACAAATGAAATTGCAGATGGCCCCGGATTGAATCCAGAAAGGCAACACCTCCTACGCCAGCTGAAGGCTGGTGAGAAGGTGCTGACAAAGGTGAGGCGGAAGAAGAACGATCTCCAAGATGCCAACACCAAGCTGGGCGTAGACCTGAAAGATGTTCGTGCCCAGCTTCAGACTCCGTTAAGGAGAATCAGCGGCTTCGGCGCGGCATATTTAGTAAGTGCTTGAACGAACCTTTGAAAAAAGGTTCAGCGGGGAAGTCGACTAACAGAGTAATGTCTGTAGGTGTGCTAACAGGTCGTCCTGCAGAGGAGATGCCCGGTTCTACGGGTGACTTTCTTCCCGAGCTCTCGCAACTGCTCGAGCGAGTTCGGCAGGCGATGCAAGGCGTCTCCCAGGCCTTCTGGCCATCCATCTCTATGCCCGAGGGTCTTGGAGAGCTTGCGGAGAAGCTAAAGGGAGCACGGCGGCGCTTCCGATTGTGGAAGATATCGGCCTGCTGTCAAGGCGCTAGGGAGGCCTGGGCCATGGTGAAGACGCGGTACACAAAGGCTGACCCCAACCACATGGCCGAGGTCGGTCCTGTGGGGCCCGATGGGAAGGAGATCCCTATAAGCTTAGTGTACGGCCAAGTAGAATTGGCCGCAAAGTATTCCCAGCAGGACTGTAAATTAGACAGCCCGTTGGATGGTATTTGAAGAGGAATACAATTAGTCAGAATGACTATGTAATTTAATTGACATTTATAATGCCTTCTAGCCGGATTGTAGATCGTTTGTCATGGCCGACCTTTTCGCTTCAGTCTCGGGACCTGACGGTCCAGAGTGTGTCCGAATTCCCATGTGGTTATATAAGAACCGGGGAATGCATGGAGACCAGGCGTAGGGGTCATTAGTGCGTGAATAGACAAGTGCCCAACTAGTTATGTTATATTACATGGTTAGTAAGAAACATCTTCCAGGGAGAATAGTTTCGTTAGGGGTTCCTTTCCCTAGGAGGCATGCCCTAAAGTGCATGCCCATTCCGCGAAAAAGACGCGGGAAAAAGCATCTGGGGGCGCATAAATAAATAAGTGAAAATATCATCTTTTAGGTCACCAACCGAATATTCCCTTAAGAACGCTAGCTTTCGGCTTCACCCAGTCTGAGGTACACATCCGGCTGATCCGGCAGTAACAATCGCAGAGGTGCTCCCTTTACCGCCTAGCCGAATAATCAAGAACGCAGGGGTAAGCACAGGAGCCAGGTAACCCAGCTTGGCCAAAACTTAAGTCATATCGATGCATATAATGGTGAAATAAAAGGTACATGCGGAAGTGTAACACATGTGTTGGGCATGAAGCCCGTATAAATAAGCTTCTGTTAAAAGAAGCCCCCAGGTTTAATGAGTGCGAATAGCATGTCATTTGATGAGCCTTTAAAGGCTATAAGAGAAAGGAAGGGGAGAAGGAGAGAAATGTAAGACAGACAGTATATAAAAAATGGACAGAGGAAGGAGACGAACACAGGGTCCAGCGCTAGGCGTAGAATCTTCGGAGATGGGCTGCGTTCCATGGGTTCGGCTTGAGTCGGTTATCCGATGCATCTCACAGGCGGTACGCTCCACCAGTCAGGACTTGGTCAATTATGAAGGGACCTTCTCACTTGGGCTTGAGTTTGTCCTTTTTCTTGTTCGGCAGGTGTAGAACTAATTTGCCAACATTGTAATTTTTGGCCTGTACTTCTTTGCTTTGGTATCTTCGAGCCTGCTATTGATAGAATGCAGAACGGGCTTTTGACACGTCACGCTCCTCCTCCAATGCATCCAAACTGTCCTGCCGATCGAGCTTGGCTTCTCTTTCTTCGTACATGCGCACTCGAGGTGAGTCATGAATTGTGTCGCAAGGCAAAACTGCCTCTGCGCCGTATACCATAAAGAATGGTGTGTATCCGGTGGTGCAATTTGGCGTGGTCCGCAGCCCCCAAAGTACGGAGTCGAGCTCCTCTAGCCAGTGCATGTTAGATTCCTTGTGGGACCGCACTAATTTGGGTTTGATGCCGCTCATGATAAGACCATTTGCACGTACGACCTGGCCGTTAGTTTGTGGGTGATAGACGGAAGCATAATCGAGCTTGATGCCCATGTTTTTGCACCAGAGTTTTACCTCGGCGGCCGTAAACTTCGTGCCGTTATCAGTGATGATGCTGTGGGGGACGCCGTAACGGTGTACAACCCCTGATATAAAGTCTATCACTGGTCCGGATTTGGCCGTCTTAACAGGCTTGGCTTCTATCCATTTGGTGAACTTATCCACCATGACCAGTAAGTATTTTTGCTTGTGGGTTCCACCTTTAAGCGGTCCAACCATGTCAAACCCCCAGACCGCGAAGGGCCAAGTGATGGGGATAGTTTGGAGGGCGGTGGGTGGCATATGGCTTTGGTTTGCAAAGAGCTGGCAACCGACGCATCGTTGGACTAAGTCCTGGGCGTCTGCTCGGGCCGTCGGCCAATAAAAGCCTGTACGGAAGGCCTTGCTTACAAGGGACCAAGCTGTAGCGTGATGACCGCCGAGTCCGGCATGAATTTCAGCCAGGAGGTTCCTCCCTTCCTCTTCGGAGATGCACCTTTGAAGGACTCTGGTAGTGCTTTTCTTGTAAAGCTCTCCCTCGTGGACTTTGTAGGCTTTGGATCGCCGTACTATGCAGCGTGCCTCATTTTGGTCCTCGGGGAGTTCCTGCCTAGTAAGGTAGGCGAGGAATGGTTCTGTCCACGGGGCGATGACGACCATTATTACATGGGCTAAAGGTGTTATTTCATTGGCAGAGCCTCCGATTGTGTCAGAATGTTCGGTGTCGGGCAGCGCGGTTGGGTCCGGGCTGTTATTGTTCGGCTCCCCTTCCCATACTACGGATGGCTTGAACAACCTTTCCAAGAAGATGTTGGGGGGGGACTACATCGCGTTTTGCGCCGATGTGTGCCAGAACATCTGCCGCCTGATTATTTTCCCGGGCTATATGGTGAAATTCAAGCCCTTCGAGCCGAGCTAACATTTTTAGGACGGCGTTGTGGTAAGCTGCCATTTTTGGATCCTTGGCATCGAAGTCTCCATTTATTTGGGATATTGCGAGGTTCGAGTCCCCGCGAACCTCTAGGCGTTGAATGCCCATGGATACTGCCATCCGGAGACCATGTAAAAGGGCCTCATATTCGGCTGCATTGTTGGAGTCTATGTACATAATCTGGAGTACGTATTGAACTATGTCTCCTGTGGGGGACGTCAAAACGATGCCAGCCCCTAGTCCGGCCAACATCTTGGAGCCGTCGAAATGCATGATCCAATTTGAATATGTGCCGTACTCTTTAGGGAGTTCGGCCTCCGTCCATTCTGCGACGAAGTTGGCCAAAACTTGCGACTTGATGGCTCGCCGTGGCTTATAAGTTATGTCGAACGGGAGGAGCTCAATGGCCCATTTTGCAATCTAGCCCGTTGCGTCACAGTTGTTTACAATATCATTAAGTGGTACTTCCGAGCCTACTGTTATTGAACACTCTTGAAAGTAGTGTTGTAGCTTCCGGGATGCCATGAATACCGCATACGCAATCTTTTGATAATGCGGGTACCGTGATTTGCACGGAGTGAGGACAGTGGACACATAATAGACTGGCTTTTGAAGGGGGAATTTGTGTCCGTCCATTTCTCGTTCGACGACGAGCACTGCGCTTACAACCTGATGTGTTGCTCCAATGTACAATAGCATTTGTTTGTCAATGTTTGGCACGGCCAGGACTGGGTTTGTTGCCAATATGGCTTTTATTTCGTCAAGTCCGGACGTGGCTGCATCCGTCCATTCGAAGTGTTCGGTGCGCCAAAGGAGGCGGTAAAGGGGTAGGGCCTTTTCTCCCAAGCGGGAGATAAAGCGGTTTAGAGCCGCCACGCATCCGGTTAAATTTTGTATTTGTTTGAGGTCCTTTGGGATATCCAATTGTGATAGAGCTTGGATCTTGGCTAGATTTGCTTCAATTCCTCTACCGGATACAATGAATCCCAAGAGCTTTCCGGCTGGAACGCCGAAAACGCATTTTTCTGGGTTGAGCTTGATGTCGTATGTTCGGAGGTTATCAAATGTGAGCCTCAAGTCATCTACTAGAGATTCGACATGTCTTGTTTTGACGACCACATCATCTACATATGCCTCCACTGTTTTGCCGATCTGGTTTGCCAGACATGTCTGAATCATGCGCTGATATGTTGCGTCGGCGTTTTTGAGCCCGAAGGGCATTGTGTTGAAGCAGAATGGGCCGTATGGTGTGATAAATGCCGTTGCGACTTGGTTTGATTCTGCCATCTTGATTTGATGGTAGCCGGAATATGCGTCAAGGAAACACAACGAATCATGTCCTGTGGTAGCATCGATAATTTGATCGATGCGGGGGAGGGGGAAGGGATCCTTTGGGCAAGCCTTGTTAAGGTCTTTAAAATCAACGCACAGGCGCTAGGATTTGTCCTTCTTTGTTACCATCACCAGGTTTGCTAGCTAGTCCGAATGTTTTATATCTTTGATGAATCCGGCCTCCAATAGCTTTGCTAGCTCTTCTCCCATGGCCTATCTCTTAGGTTCGGAAAAACGTCGAAGAGCTTGTTTGATAGGTTTGAATCCTTTTAGGATATTTAAGCTGTGCTCGGCCAGCCTGCGTGGGATTCCTGGCATGTCTGAAGGGTGCCAGGCGAAAATGTCCCAGTTCTCTCGTAGGAACTCTCGCAGTGCGGCGTCTACATCAGGGTTTAACTGTGCCTCGATGGAAGCTGTTTTATTGGGATCTGTTGGATGGACCTGGAATTTGACTATTTCGTCCGCCGGTTTAAAGGAGGTGGACTTGGAGCTTTTGTCAAGTACCACATCATCCCTATTCACCGTGGAGCGCAGCGCAGTCAGTTCCTCAGCCGCTAGGGCTTTGGATAGTGCCTCGAGGGCCAATGCTGCTGTCTTGTTTTCGGCGCGAAGTGCTATGTCCGGATCACTAGCGAGAGTGATGATCCCGTTAGGTCCGGGCATCTTGAGCTTCATGTACCTGTAATGGGGTATTGCTTGGAAGATTTTAAACGCTTCCCGCCCTAGTAGAGCGTCATAACCGCTGCTGAACGGAGCCACATGGAACATGACCTCTTCGGACCTGTAATTATCCGGCGTGCCAAACACCACATCTAGTGTGATTTTTCCTGTACAGCGCACTTCCCGACTGGGGATTATTCCTCAAAAGGTTGTGCTGCTTCACTCAATGCGGTTCCAGTCTATTTCCATTTTTCGAAGGGTTTCCTCATAAATGAGGTTCAATCTGCTGCCGCCGTCCATGAGTACCTTGGTAAGACGAAAGCCGTCCACTATTGGACTGAGGACCAATGTGGCTGGTGCTCGGGCTATTCGGAATTTAGGTTCATCACTGGCGTTAAAGGTAATAGCCGCGTCACTCCATGGGTTTATTGTTGCTACTTGGTAGACTTCAGCAAGGCTGCGGAGTGTCCTTTTTCGCATGTTATTTGATGCGAAAGTCTCGAAGACTGTTAATACCGTATTGGTTTCCCTGGGGTGGCTTTCTGTGGCCTCCGGAATTAGGAGATCTTCGCCAATTTTGGCCACCTGCCGGAGTATCCAACATGCTCTAAGGCTGTGAGTTGGTGTGGCGTCCTCTGTACTGTGAATTTTACAGGGTCCATTGAGCCATCCTTCCAGTGCAGTTCCATGCCCTGTAGAGGGTTTTTTCTTTTTGGTGTTTGACCCAGGTGTCTGGCGATGATGCACCCTTTTATTTCAGACTGGGTTTGAATTCAGGGCCGAATCGTCCCAAAATTTTATTTCGGTTTTCCAGGCGCTTTCCATCGCACAGTACTTTCGTACGATGGACGCCAAGTCAGCGAAGCGTGTAATATCATGGCGACTTATGGCGTTGAGGATTCCCTTGTCCGTGCAATTATTGCAGAAGATTGAGATTGCGTCTTCCTCGTGGCAGTCCCTTATCCTGTTCCTAACTAGGAGGAATCTGGCCCAGTAATGATGTACTGTTTCTTCGGGCTCTTACCTGATTTGGGATAGATCGCTTATGTTCGGGTGGGTGGGTGGAATTAAATCCGAAGCCTCACCCAATCTGAGGCTCAAAGGCTGCGGAGTTTCTGAACTCGAAAATTTGGATTCCTGGATGTTGTCCAATGAATCCAGCCCGTTGCCTGACTCTAAGTTTAGGCCTTGAGTGATATCCTCCCCTCCGCGGGTATCCGGCTTGGAGGGGTTGGAAGTCTGGACGTAGCTAGTCCTTAAGATAGATGAGGGGTCGCCGCACTGTCCCTCTACCACGGCAACGTGATGGGTGACTTGGGGAGAGTTAATCTCTCTCAGATCGGGTTTAGGCCCAATCTGGTCGTAATATGTAGCGACTCCCAGGGTGGCGATGCGATCCAAGAGCTCGTTTATGGAGGAGAGCTCCATTGGATCTAACTGCTCGGCGAGTTCCGAGCTGACATGAAGATTTTTTTCGATGGCTCGAGAGGTCATCGTTGGCGTAGAGGCCGAACGGGCGGTCATAAGAAAACCACCTAGCCGAAGGGTTTGGCCGACAACCAAAGCTCCCTTAGCAACGGTGCCGTCTTTAAAGACGGGGCGAGGCATCCTTCCTGATGGCGACGACACAGAGGAACTCTCAATGAAAGCACCAATGTCGGTGTCAAAACCGGCGGATCTCGGGTAGGGGGTCCCAAACTGTGCGTCTAGGCCGGATGGTAACAGGAGGCAAGGGACATGAAGCTTTACCCAGGTTCGGGCCCTCTTGACGGAGGTAAAACCCTACGTCATGCTTGCTTAATATTGATGATATGGGTAGTACAAGAGTAGATCCACCACAAGATCGGAGAGGCTAAACCCTAGAAGCTAGCCTATGGTATGATTGTTGTTCTGTATGTTGTCCTACGGACTAAAACCCTTCGATTTATATAGACACCGGAGAAGGCTAGGGTTACAAAAAGTCGGTTACAATGGTAGGAGATCTACATATCCGTATCGCCAAGCTTGCCTTCCACGCCAAGGAAAGTCCCTTCCGGACACGGGACGAAGTCTTCAATCTTGTATCTTCATAGTCCAGGAGTCCGGCTGAGGATATAGTCCGGTTCTCCAAACACCCCCTAATCCAGGACTCCCTCATACCCTCATAAAGGTAACATTGATGTTCATAAATTACTCCCTCTGTCCCAAAATTCCTGTCTTAGATTTTTCTAGATACGGATGTATCAAGTCACATTTTAGTATTAGATACATCCGTATCTAGACAAATCTAAGACAAGAAATTTGGGACAGAGGGAGTAGTTGAAAGTAATCTATAAGAAATCAGTGTCAACCTCTCGCATGTTTTGGTCAAAAGAGGAATTTAGAACCGTCATTTGGCACACAAAAATCACATGCAAGATCACCCAGAAAGTTGTACTACTAGTACTAGTACTGCGTGTTAGATGAAAAAACACGATCAAGATCGAGAAAAAGATCGTCAAGAAGAGATATTACCTGGACTTGCTTAATGAGGGATCCCGGAGAGGGGGGCTTGGATAGGGTGATGGCTTTGAGCTTGTCTGCGGTAGTCTCGGCGGGGTGCTTGCGCTTCTTCGTACCATGAGCCTCGACAGTTTTGGCCGGAGCCATAGACATCACTTCGGCCGGTGCTCCAGCGTCCATCAAGAAACTGTCAAATAGAAATAAAAGAAAAGAAACCATAATCACAAACCCAAAAGAAGAAAAGAGAGGGAGTTATAGGATCAGTCTCGGGGTTGCAAGACCGGGCCTTGGCCAGAATCAACACCATTGATGTGCTCACCTTTCCTTCTTTGGGAGAGAAGAACAATGGCAGAAGCAGGTCGGGGTTTTCTTGAAGAAATGAGGAAAAAGATGAGGCAGAAGCGAGGGTTGGTTAGGGACGAAGCTGAGAGAAAAGAGTGAAATGATGGTTGCTTCGTCCGTCCAACTTACTGCTGGAAAGGAGGGGGTTTTGTGATTTGACGGCTCATTGGGCATTACTGCGGCGCTTCGATCGGGGTAGTCTACCGTCACTCTACTACGGAGTAATTTAGTGCATGGCTGGTGGACCCCGATGCTGGCTGTCCCACACGTTGGTGAAAGTGAGTAATTTAGTGCATGACTAGAGGAGGATCCGCACGGTAGAGCGTGTCCACTGTTTTGCAGAAGAAAAAAATGATTACAGCAAGCGTTTCCACTCTTACGACGGAGGAGTGCGAAACACGGCAGCCACTTGAACATACACAGTGCTCCTACTACTAGGCATGTGCAGTGGTTCATACATCAGTACTACACAATCTTGTTGCTAGTGTAGTAAGATATGACGATAACAAATGATGTTGTGCGCATGTCAACTACTCCTATATGTAACATAGTACCGGTTTTTCGACTGTCCGGTCCATAATGGATGGTGAGATCAATGTTAACAGAACTAGGTCCACAGCGCACGAAGAGTACGGTGCTACAGTACTCCACGAAACATGAACCACATGAAGCACAAACAGTGTTAGGCAGGGTATATGAAGGGTGCACGGGATTGGAGCAAAAGTTCCCTTCTCGACCCACTTTTGGGTGTTTGGCAGAGTGCATGAAGGGTGCATGAGTCCACACTAGTAGGTTAACAAAAATACACGAAGAGGAAACAACTATATTGAGATGAGAATGCAACCAAACACACCCACACGCTTTGTGCTACAGTGACTGATCTGCACCGTCTGAGTTTGATCCAACGGTCATATTGCGCCGAGACATGGACATGCCCATGCAGAGGGTTTAGCCTGATAGCCGGCATCGTCACGCTGGCACGACGGTAGGCATCACGCCGCAACACGTGCGTGGAAACTTGGTTCACCAAGTGGCTGAGGCGATCCTGGACCTCATCACGCTCGGCCCGCTCGCACTCCAGCCGACTCCCCTGACGGCCTATCGTAACTCCCGCTTTCTGCAGCAACGCCGCTGACGCCTCGAGCATCTTTGTGGTGGATGCCTGCCGCTTTTGAAGCTCCGTGAACTCCCGCACATAATGGAGGAGCATGGCACTCCTCACCTCCTTAATCTCACGGAGCTCCACGTCCTTGGCCCTGAGCTCCGCATCCTTGGCATGGAGCTCCTGTGTCAGGAGCCTCACCTCAGACTCCGTGATCTGCTGCGCCGCCATGGAACTAGGCAGAAGCAATGGGGAGAGGAAGCAAAGGGGGCGAAACGGCTGAAAGGCAATGCAATCTACGGGAAGGCGGAGGGAGCGGGGAATCTTTTGGTTTTCACCACGGTAAAACACCAGTCGACGACTTCTCACATCAGGGAGCAGTGGGTATAGGCGGAGTCATCGTGACTAATTGCTGCCGCGCCTGCTCCCGTCAATCAAAAAATTAAAAATCCTGCCGCGCCTGCTCCCGTCAATCAAAAAAATTAAAAATCCTGCTGCACCCAAACACCAGAGCAACGTCGCGGTGGATATTTAAATTTACCTGCCGGCAAGTAGATAAAAAAAGGGGTGAAAAAACAAATGTGGCGGCTGCCTAGCTAATCGGTCGAACTAGCCCAACTAGCTAGCCACCGTGCTTCACTGATGTACTCGGCGGGAAAGGTGGTCTTTCGTGATTTGACGACTCATTTACTTGCTTCGGCGCTACGACCGAGGAGGACCCAGAAAACACATGGTAGGGCGTCCCACCTCAGGAAGAATATATGTGTGCACCACCCGGGAGGACCCCGAAACCGCGCGGTAGGGTGTGCCACGTCTCGGCACGGAGGAAAAATGTGCGTGTAAAAATATACTGTATCAGACGTAGTAGAGTACCTATGGTTAGACCTCGGGACCCAGCCAGTCGGTTGAAAACACCCCACTAGCCACACAGCTTCATCATGCAAATGTGTCACGGAGGATAGATGTGGTTAGATCCGTCTCGACCAGCCACAACGTCTCTTGTTCTAGGCGATTCTTCTATTTTCCATGTTTTTTAGTTGTAATAACACCACGGCAAGCTAGCGCCGCTCTTCGTGTGTGCCCGTGCAAGGTTAGATGATGGAGAGCAGAGAGATTGAGATCGCAGACCTGGGACCCACCAGTAAGTGAGATAACGGTCATGCACGTGTTGACGAGGCACTCCATCTACTCTACTCAATGCAAGTACTTTATAAAATCAAGTTATGGGACAAAGCCAACAACCGTTCATTTTTTCAGGCTATCGACTTATACTTTGTAGTCCAGGTTGCCAGTTCGAATCTCGTCTTTCAGATTTGTTAGTTTTAGGTCCAAATTTGATTAATGACAAGTGGGACCCCCGTGTGTTGTTCCGATATTTCAGTGTAGGATGGTTTTTTTGAAAAAACACTTTGCGCGGTTAGACAAGTAACGACACGAGTTACACGTTTTTTGCAAGTTTACGAACAAAAATGACAGGGGCATAGAATATCACATCCACCCTGCAGCTTAGATAATATGGTAATACGAGTTTTTACACTGTTGGAAGTGAGATCCAATGGCTTGAGAGTAGTCTTTGTAATTATGCGCAATTTCCTAACTCTCCAAAGGTTTTTTTGCAAATAAAACAGTCAAGACTCGTGTGTGCCGCTGCATCTTTGATCCAACGGCTCCCCGGTGCTCATATTAGGTGCTCCCCGTAGCTTAATTACCCGCTATGGTGATTGGAGTAGTTGTGGGCCGAATGCTACGAAAATATAATCTAAACTGACCGGAATAAATGCCTACACACATTAATCCAAGGTTGGAGTGCCCCTCGCAATGTAAATAGCTCCGGCTTTGCAAGGGATGGAGAGGTAGTAGCTTCAACGCGTGGAATATACGGTGTGAGAAAGCGAGGTCAATTGAGAGACATATAGATAGAGAGACAAAGTGAGTGTGGTCCGACATTCATTGAACAAATATATATGCTCTGGAGAGATATTGTCCGATTGAGCTTTTTGGCAAGGGTGAGGGCTATAAGATAGAGCTTGAAAGATGATCCAGTCACAGACGTGTAGATATATTTTGTGCGTGAGAGGAAGCAAGGTCAACCGGTCACATAGGGTCGCCGTGTGATCGAAAGAGTGAGACGGGTTGGAGAGAGTGACCTAGATAGACGATGTGCATGAGAGAGTATACAATGTGAATAGGTCGAATTGGGCTCAACATGGTGATATATCATTTTTGTCCGAGAAAGAGCGAGGTCAATCGAGACATATATATATATATATAGAGAGAGAGAGATTGAGTGAGCGTGGCCCACCATGAGGTCGAAAGAGTGGTGGCGGCTTGGATGGACTGACCTAGATAGACAATTCGCGTGAGAGAGTATAGAGTATGTCGATCGAGGCCTGAATAGGGAGATATATCATTTGTGTGTGAAAGAAAACGAGGTTAAACGAGACTCAGATAAAGAGAGCGAGATTGAGCGAGTGTGGCCCGCCGTGTGCAAGAAAGAGTGAGATAGTCTCGAGGGAGTGACCTAGATATACAACGTGCGTGCGTGCGCATGCACGAGAGGTTGGGGGGCTAGATAGGCAATGCATGTATTTAGCGCGAGAGGGTGAGAGGGAGAGGGAGGAGAGAGAGAGCTCGGCATGGGGTGCAATGGCGGGTGTGTGAGGTAAATACATTTGGTAACAGAGTGGGAAAAGGGGTTGTGTAGTTGAGAGACTAAGAGATCGAAACATGGAGAGAAAGAATGAACATGTGTTAGAAACCGATAGCTTCCTAAGGTGGTTAGGAGTGGAAGATTGACCGATACA
>NC_057797.1:99316230-99316899 GCF_018294505.1 Triticum aestivum | reverse complement strand
TTAAAAAAATAAAAGAAAATGATGAAAATGTCAAAAAAATAAAAGAAAATAAGTTTCCCATGTGATATGTGGTCTAGTTGTTGGGAAAATTTGCAAATATGAATTTCAACTTCATTTGCAAAATCTCTCGAGAATTTGTAAAAATGGGCATAACTTTTGCATACTAACTCGGATGAAAAAGTTTTTTATATGAAAAATCATCTACTCGAAAAGTTACATCCGAATTTAACGGGGGAACCCCGTTAAACATTTTCAAAATCCTCAAAAACCTAATAGTAAAAAAGATACGGGGCTTTTAAGATCTCGAGAGGCAAAAAAGTTCAAAAAAATTCAAACTTACTAACGGCGCACCTGCCCATGGTGCGCCATTAGTATCTTCCCGCCTTCAAAATTCAAAATAGGTCAACAAAATAAAAAAAAAGTTACTAATGGCGCACCTGCCCATGGTGCTCCATTAGTATCTTCCCGCCTTCAAAATTCAAAATAAGTCAAAAAAATAAAAAAAAAGATACTAATGGCGCACCTGCCCATGGTGCGCCATTATTATCTTCCCGCCTCCTCTCCTCTCCTCCACTCCATCCCCTCCTCTCCTCTCCTCCACTCCATCTCCTCCTCTCCTCCACTCCATCTTCCCTTCTCTCTTCCATCATACTACCCTCCTCCTCTCCG
>NC_057797.1:98989062-98998506 GCF_018294505.1 Triticum aestivum | reverse complement strand
GTGGCCGCCGCCGCCGCCGCCGCCGCCCTCTGCCGCCGCCTCGCCGTCCTCCCCCCAGCCGGCAAGTCCCCGGCGAGCTCTCCCTCCTCCGGCCATCTCTCTCCTCCGGCGAGCACTATTCCGGTCGTCCTCAAAGTCCGCGCCGATCCGGATCCAGATCTGCGAAAATATCTCGGGTTGACTTTTGCCCGAAACCCTAATCATTTTGCATATTTCATCGTGCTATAACTCCACATCCGTAGCTCCGTTTTGGGCATATAGCATATCAAAATGTTCATCTCAGAGAGTACATTATTTCATCTCATTGCATCTTTTTCATTTGAGTTCATCTTGATGCCCGAAATGCTGTTAGAAGAGTGTTACTTGAGATAATTGTCAGATCTGCTACTCCATTTAGATATTTGTCATTTTTGCCATGATTATTGTGTGCATGATATGCCCATGAGCTCTACATATGTTTTGTTAAGGGTTTTGCCATCTTTCCAGAGGTGCAACCCATGTATTTTTGTGATGTGTGTGGTGACTAGCACAAGCTTGCTAAGTGAGGCACTTAGTAATGCTGATTTCAGGGACTTAGCATTTCCACAAAGTCCTTGACCTGTTTATCTCATATTGCCATATGTTCATGTTGTTTGTTAGTGATCCGTGCCTCTTTTGAGGATGATCAGTAAGAATGTTTTGTTAATCTTGTAGTGCTCTATCCATCCATGTCTTTGTTTGCAATTATGGAGCACCCTAGCTTGAGTCAATTGAGCTTTACTTTTGTCATTTCGTGAATCTGGGCAGATTGTCTACTTGTTAGCGATTTTGCCGATGATGTTGTAGTTGATCCGTTCATGCTATGCTATTGTTCTTGCCATGTCTAGCTTGAATTTGGTGTATTCTTGATGGGTGTATGCTTAGATTATCATGACTTGCTCCGTAGTGAGTGCATCGAGCTCGTAAACATGCCTACTTGATATCTGTTTTCAGCAAGCTCCAGTTTTCACTAAGTCTGAGAACTGATTATGTTTTTGCCATGTTCACATGCTTGCAAATGTATTTTGTGATCCCTTTTGGATCAAGGTCACTAAGAGACTTTTGTTAAGCTCTTTGAGTAGCTCCATGCCATGCTTTACGTTGCCATGTTCAGGTCCTGTAGCATATAGTTTTGTTGCTCCGAAGAGTGCTATCTGATCTGAGATTCCAGACAAGTGTCAATTTCACTAAGTCTGAGATCTGTTTACCATATGCATTTTTGCCATGCTTGTTTGAACCTGTTAATGGATGAATTGGTCGTAGCTCAGTGCTAGACTTTTGTTAAGAATCATGAATGAATCCCTGCCATGTATTTGGTTGCCATGTTTGGGTGCTGCAGCATGTTCATGTTGTTGCATTTAGATGGCTACTTGCTGTAAATTGCAAAACGTGATCATATTTGAATTGCTTGCCATTTCCAAACCGTAACTCCGATTCCGGCGTTCTTTATATCGTTTTCAAGTGATTTCATCTCATGTTTCCAGTGGCACACTTGGATTTCTAAGTTGAGGCCAGGTTCATGCATCCCTTGTCAAATCTTGCATATGCATCCCGCATCGCATCCCGCATAGCATACCAGCTTTGCATCATATTATTTGAGCTTTGCACGTGGTTGACTGTGTTCCGTTTGCTTGTTTGTCTTATTCGAGGATCCAGTCAACTCTGACAACTTTGCAGGCAAGATGATCATACCCTCGAAATCACTACTATCTTTGCTTTGCTAGATGCTCGCTCTTTTGCTATGCCAATGCTACGATGCCTACCACTTGCTTTCAAGCCTCCCAAATTGCCATGTCAAACCTCTAACCCACCATGTCCTAGCAAACCGTTGATTGGCTATGTTACCGCTTTGCTCAGCCCCTCTTATAGCGTTGCTAGTTGCAGGTGAAGATTGGAGACCGTTCCTTGTTGGAACATTTATTTACTTGTTGGGATATCATTATATTGCCATGTTATCTTAATGCATCTATATATATGGTAAAGGGTGGAAGGCTCGGCCTCTCGCCTAGTATTTTGTTCCACTCTTGCCGCCCTAGTTTCCGTCATATCGGTGTTATGTTCCCAGATTTTGCGTTCCTTACGCGGTTGGGTTATAATGGGAACCCCTTGATAGTTCGCCTTGATTAAAGCTTTTCCAGCAATGCCCAACCTTGGTTTTACCATTTGCCACCTAGCCTCTTTTTCCCTTGGGTTTCCGGAGCCCGAGGGTCATCTTATTTAAACCCCCCGGGCCAGTGCTCCTCTGAGTGTTGGTCCAACCTAGAGCCCCTTGCAGCGCCACCTCGGGGAAACTTGAGGGCTGGTTTTAGTTGTACGGATTGCTTATCCGATTGTGCCCTGAGAACGAGATATGTGCAGCAACTATCGGGATTTGTCGGCACATTCGGACGGTGTTGCTGGATTTGTTTTAACCTGTCGAAGTGTCTTGAAGAACCGAGATACCGTGTCTGATCGGAACGTCTCGGGAGGAGGTCTATTCCTTCGTTGACCGTGAGAGCTTGTCATGGGCTAAGTTGGGACTCCCCTGCATGGATTTGAACTTTCGAAAGCCGTGCCCGCGGTTATGGGCAGATGGGAATTTGTTAATGTCCGGTTGTAGATAACTTGAACCTTAACTTAATTAAAATGAATCAACAGTGTGAGTTACCGTGATGGTCTCTTCTCGGCGGAGTCCGGGAAGTGAACACGGTGTTGGAGTAATGCTTTTGCAGGTTGCCCTCTAGTTTCTCGCTCGCGCGTTGCCTCCTTTTCTCGCTCTCTTTTGTGAACAGGATAGCCACCATATATGCTAGTCGCTTGCTGCAGCTCCACATATTTACCTTGCCCTTCTTATTAAGCTTAAATAGTCTTGATCGCGAGGGTGCGAGATTGCTGAGTCCCTGTGGCTCACAGATTACTATTAAACCAGATGCAGGGCCTGATGATTCCGCTCCAGGTGACGCGCTCGAGCTCAAGTGGGAGTTCGACGAGGACTCTCAATGTTACTATGTTTCTTTTCCTGATGATCAGTAGTGGTGCCCAGTTGGGGGCGATCGGGGCCGTGTCGCATGTTGGGTTATCTTTTATTTTGGCGCCATAGTCGGGCCATGAGTGTTTGAATGATGTAATGTTATTTATGTACTTGATTGACGTGGCGAGTGTAAGCCAACTATGTTACCTCCCCTTTTATTATCTAAATTACATGGGATGTTGTGAAGATTGCCTAACTTGCGACATATGCCTTCAATGCGATTATTCCTCTAAGTCGTGCCTCGACACGTGGGAGATATAGTCGCATCGAGGGTGTTACAAGTTGGTATCAGAGCCTTCCCCGACCTTAGGAGCCCCATTGCTTGATCGTTTTTAGCGGCCGAATTGTGTCTACAAAAATGCTTTGAGTCATCTAGGAATTATATATTGGAGAGTTTAGGAATTCTTTTTACTTCCCAGTATCCTCATCGCTCTGGTAAGGCATCCTGACGTAGAGTTTTGACTCTTCTCTTCTCAAATTTCACTAAAAAAAATTTTAGGATCACGCGGGTATCTTGGAATCGTACCGATGGTTTTATGACGAGAACATTGTCTTGGTGCCTCCTGTCAGGGGTTTTGTGGAAGTGTCCCGGGGAGTTGAGCTCTGAGGTGTTGTCGTCATAATTTTATCGTTGCAGTTCTGGAATACCTGAGTTTAGTACGCCGACATCGAAAATCTCTTTTATGCAGTTCGTTGGTGAGATAACCTCGACGCCACCCAGTACTGGGGCGGGAGTTCGGGAGTATCGCCATAACTTGTATAACGGATGCTTTTCGAAGGTTGAGGTAGATGGTTTCCGAAGTTTTTCTCGGTTATGTGTTGAAGGATGGATACAGCTGGATGTAGGATTTGCTAGATTTGGGTGAGATATTATGCTTCCCCTGTATCCCCAACACCTGATTGCATAACCGGAAAGGTTCGGGAGTTTCATAGGTGGGAATTCTCGTAGCTCTAGTTCTTCTTCCACGGATATTTGGTTTGAGATTGGGATTTCTTACCGATTATTCGTTCTTGATCCGTACCTTGTTGATTTATTTCTCTAACTAAATTCTAAGTGGCTTCTCAATTTATGGATATGTGACCATTTTAAGAGGAATGCATTCGTTCATTTTGTTCGGATGTGAAGACTTTATGTTGCATCTTTCATTCCATTGGATTCAGCTTCATTTTATCTGTCTATGTGCTAACGGTGGTCAACCTCTTCAGGATGGCTCCTGCTAAGAGCACCAATCAGAATCAGAATCAGGATCCGCCACCACCTCCACCTCCTCCGGAGGCATGGCAAGCTGTGATGGCCGCAACCGATGCAAACACACAGTTGATCATGCAAATTCTCCAAGAGCGCAATCAAGGCAACCAAGGGAACCAAGGCAACAATCAGATTCACTTTGCTACACTCAACCAGTTCCTTGCTAACGGGCCAAAGACTTTTAGAAATTGTGTTGAGGCAACCGATGCTGACGATTGGCTCATGGATCTGTGCAAGCATTTCGAGTGCAGTAACGTCAGGCCTGAGGACTTTGTCAAGTTCGCTTCCTTCCAACTCAAAGATCAAGCTGCAGAATGGTTCCAGCAGTACAAGGATTCCATAGGTGGACGTGTGATCACTTGGGATGAATTCCGTCAAGATTTCAGAGCTCACCATATCCCTCAGAGCGTGGTTGAAAGCAAGCATGAGAAATTCCGCAACCTGAAGCAAGGCCCTTTGTCTGTCTATGACTACAACAAGATGTTTCAGAAGCTCGCCCGCTTTGCTAAGCAGGACGTCCCTGACGAGAAGAGCATGATATACCAGTTCAGGGGTGGTCTCAGAGAAGAAATTCAGCTAGCTCTTGTTCTCTTTGAGCCCTTGAGGTACGATGAGTTCTACAACATGGCATTGAAGCAAGAGGCCGCTCAACTGAGGTGTGATGCTTCCAAGAAGTGAGTCAGAGACACTACTCCTTCCTCTACTCAAGTGGCCAAGCAGCAGAAGTATTGGCTTCCTCCTCCTTCGTTCCGTCAACCGTATTAGCAGAAGAGCAAAGGTGGCAGTGGATCTTCCCACCCACCCAACCCTGGCTTTCAGAACAAGACTTCGTCTCAGGCTCCAAGATCGAGTGCTCCGTATCACCGTCCACTTTCAGAGGTCACGTGCAACAAGTGCCAACAGAAGGGTCACTATGCCAACAAGTGTTTCAACCAGAGGCGTCTTCCTCCTCCTCCTCCTCCTGTGAGATCGGCAAGCACAACTATGGTCAAGCATAACCCCAAGCACGCCAAGGTCAACTTGATGAATGCAGCGCAGGCAGAGGACTCATCAGATGTGATCATGGGTAACCTTCCTGTTAACGATATTCCTGCAAGAGTTCTTTTTGACACTGGTGCATCGAATTGTTTCATGTCAAGACCTTTTGCATCTAAGCATGATTTTGTTACTCAAGTGTTGTCGAAACCGTTGGCTATTGTTTCTCCGGCCCGTCAAATGACATCTCGTGTATGCGTTCCGGATGTTACAATCACTTTGGGTGACTATAAGTTGTTGGCCTCTCCAAATGTTCTTGGTGACTCGGATATTGATCTTATTCTCGGAATGGATTGGCTTTCTAAGCACAAGGCTCAGCTTGATTGTGCAGCCAGACAGATTCAATTGACTCATTTGTCTGAGGATGTAATTGTCTTTGCCGCTCGTGATGATACCATCCGTCTATTTTCTCTCAATGAGAAGGGTGAGTTGGATGCTATCTCGCAAATTCCATTCGTTTGCGAATATCAAGACGTCTTTCCAGAAGAGCTTCCAGGAATGCCTCCGCACCGGCCAGTTGAATTCGTCATCGATCTTGAGCCTGGCACGGAACCTGTGTGCAAGCGTCCTTCCAAGCTCGGACCTGAAGAGTTGAAGGAGCTGAAGAAGCAACTCAATATTCAAGAGAGAATGGGTCTCATCCGGCCTAGTTCTTCTCCGTGGGGTTTTGGTGTTCTTTTTGTGAAGAAGAAGGATGGAACGGACCGACTTTGTGTTGATTACCGTCCATTGAACAAGAAGACTATCAAGAACAAATACCCACTTCCCAACATCAACGAGCTGTTCGAACAACTCAAACGTGCCCAAGTTTTCTCCAAGCTTGATCTCCGTATGGGTTATCATCAGATTCGAATCCGTGAGCAAGATAGTCCCAAGACGGCTTTCAGGACAAGCTATGGTTCATATGAGTACACTGTCATGTCGTTTGGCCTCGTCAACGCTCCTCCGACTTTCTCTCGCATGATGAACTTCATCTTCAACGCCTACACCAATGACTCTCTTTTGGTCTATCTCGACGACATTCTGGTTTTCTCGAAGAACAAGGAAGATCATGCCAAGCACTTGCGTTTGGTGCTCAATAAGCTGAGGGAACACCAGTTCTACGCCAAGTTCTCCAAGTGCGAATTTTGGCTCGATGAGGTTCTTTATCTTGGTCATATCATCTCTGCCAAGGGCATTGCCGTGAATCCTGAGAAGGTGTCTGCAATTGTGAAATGGGAACCTCCTCAGAACGTGAAGCAACTCCGTAGCTTCCTTGGTCTCGCAAGCTACTGCCGAAGATTCGTTGAAAACTTTTCTAAGATCACGAAGCCTCTCTCAAATCTTCTCCGGAAGCACGTCAGGTACGTTTGGTCTCCGGAGTGTGACATTGCTTTCAACACTTTGAAAGAGAAATTGACCATTGCTCCAGTTCTGACTCCGCCTGATGAATCCAAACCGTACGAGGTCTTTTGTGATGCCTCTCTCCAAGGTCTTGGCGCAGTGTTGATGCAAGAGAAGAAAGTTGTTGCTTATACCTCTCGCCAGTTGAAGCCTAATGAGAAGAACTACCCCACTCATGATCTCGAGTTGGCGGCAGTTGTGCATGCTCTTTTGACTTGGAGACATCTCTTATTGGGAAGAAAAGTGAACATCTTCACCGACCACAAGAGTCTCAAGTACATCTTCACTCAGCCTAATCTCAACCTCAGGCAAACTCGATGGGTCAAAATGATTCAAGAGTATAATCCGAGTATCGAGTATACTCCAGGCAAGGCCAATGTGATTGCTGACGCATTGAGCAGAAAGGCTTACTGCAACAGTCTGATTCTCAAGCCTTATCAACCCGAGCTTTTTGAAGCTTTCCGCAAACTTAATCTGCAAGTTGTTCCTCAAGGTTTCCTCGCCAACCTTCAAGTCTCTCCTACCTTGGAAGATCAGATTCTCCAAGCTCAGCTCCTTAATGCTATGGTGAAGAAGGTGAAGATTGGGATTGCCAAGAGTCAACCCAAGTACAAGTGCTACCGCCTTGATGACAAGGATACTCTCTTCTTCGAGGATCGTATTGTTGTACCCAAAGGTGAACTTCGTAAAGTGATCATGAACGAGGCTCACAATTGTCTCCTCTCCATCCACCCTGGGAGTACGAAGATGTATCAGGACCTCAAGCAGGCTTATTGGTGGACTCGAATGAAGCGCGAGATTGCTCAATTCGTGAATGAGTGTGATGTCTGCAGAAGAGTGAAGGCAGAACACCAAAGGCCAGCGGGTCTCCTCCAACCTCTTGCCATTCCAGAATGGAAGTTTACCACATTGAGTTGGACTTCTTGACTGGGTTTCCAAAGTCCAAGCGTGGCAATGATGCTATATTCGTTGTCATCGACAAACTCACCAAAGTGGCTCACTTTCTGCCTATCAAAGAGTCAATCACTTCAGCTCAATTGGCGAAACTCTATACCTCTCGAATTGTCTCTCTGCACGGTATTCCACAAGTGATCTCTTCAGACCGTGGCAGCATCTTTACCTCCAAGTTTTGGGATTCTTTTTAGAAGGCCATGGGCACCAACATCCGCTTCAGCACAACTTTCCATCCTCAAACTAGCGGTCAAGTCGAGCGTGTCAACCAGATTCTTGAAGATATGCTTAGGGCTTGTGTGATTTCCTTCGGCATGAAGTGGGAGGATTGTCTTCCTTATGCTGAATTCTCCTACAACAACAGTTTTCAAGCAAGTTCGGGCAAGGCCCCATTTGAAATTCTGTATGGAAGGAAGTGCCGTACCCCTCTCAACTGGTCTGAAACCGGTGAACGTCAGCTTCTCGGAAATGACTTAATCACAGAGGCAGAGGAAATGTGCAAAGTCATTCGAGATAACCTCAAAGCAGCCCAATCCCGCCAGAAGAGCTACTATGATAGTAAGCACCATGATTTGGCTTTCGAGATCGGAGATCATGTTTACCTCCGCGTCTCTCCAATGAAAGGTACTCGTCGCTTCGGTATCAAAGGGAAGCTTGCCCCCAGATACGTGGGACCTTTCAAGATTGTCAGCAAGAGAGGCTATCTCGCCTATCAACTCGAGCTTCCTTCAAACTTTGCAAATGTTCATGATGTGTTCCATGTCTCTCAGCTCCGAAAGTGCTTCAAGACTCCTGACCGCACCATCAACTTCGAGGACATTGAGCTCCAAGAAGATCTCTCCTATCGTGAGCACCCCGTTGCTATTCTTGAAGAGACTGAACACAAGACTCGCAACAAGTCGATCAAATTCCTCAAAGTCAAGTGGTCACACCATTCCGACCGTGAAGCTACCTGGAAATGCGAGGATCACCTCCATTCTAAGTACCCGGCGTTCTTTCAGTCCTAGATCTCGGGACGAGATCCTTTCATAGTGGTGGAGTGTTGTAACACCCCGGATAAGACTTTCCCAATATGTATTCCAACTCTTGCCGTTTCCGGCGTTAAGTTATTTTATTTTCTCGGGTTCGGGTTTTTGTCTCCATGTGTTGTTATCGTTGTCATGCATCTCATATCATGTCATCATGTGCATTGCATTTTCATACGCATTCATCTCATGCATTCGAGCATTTTCCCCGTTGTCCGTTTTGCATTCCGGCGCTTCGTTCTCCTTCGGTGGTCATTTCTAACTTTCTTTCGTGTGTGGGGATTAAACATTTCCGGATTGGACCGAGACTTGCCAAGCAGCCTTGGATTACTACCGGTAGACCGCCTGTCAAGTTTCGTATCATTTGGACTTCGTTTGATACTCCAACGGTTAACCGAGGGACCGAAAAGGCCTTGTGTGTGTTGCAGCCCAACACCCCCTCCAAGTTGGCCCAAAACCCTCTCCATCATCTAGAGCGTTCGATCACGATCGCGTGGCCGAAAACCTCACCTCATTTGGACTCTCCTAGCTCCTCCTATGCCTATATATAGACCCCCCCCTCCTCTAAATTCGCGGATCCCCTCTCTCAAACCCTAAAAATCAGATCTCCGCCGCCGCCGGACACGTCTGGATGGAGCCGGACACGTCCACCGCCACCGCCTGCCCAACCGGGAGACGCCACGTGTCCCCGGCCGGCCTCCTCCGCCGCGGCCCGCGGGAGCCCGCATCCGGCCCCCCCCACCCATCCGGCCAGCGCCGCCGGCCGCACCCGC